>NC_090871.1:14592725-14610225 GCF_036669935.1 Montipora foliosa
TAGGTGGATTCTCCGAAAATGCGCGTCTAAAAATCCTTTAAAAAAGACTGGTCAGCAATATTTTTTTCTTGGGCGACGTTGTTTAACTATCGATCATTCTCATTCAGAAATGTCAGGACTGTTGGAACCAGTTATTAAAGGGTTTTCATGGCAGAATGTTTTTCTTTTCACGGTTATTTTTGCAGGAACGCTTTGATAGGTTTAATTTTCACGATTATCCTTTAATCATTCAATCCCTAGCCCTCGATTTGTTTGCCGCTCGCCCGTTCAAACTCGGAAATTTAGCCAAACCTTGAAAGCCAAGTCTTAGCTTGGAAATTTACAGGAGGATTTTCGGCTTCCGAAAAACGCACGAAATCAAACGCAGGAAGAGACAAGATGTTTGGCGTCCTCAACCATACGATGCTCAGGATATAAAAACAATCCTGACTCAGGAGGAGGTGGAGTTCCCGGGTTCAAGACACGTTCTGACCACTGGTTGAATTTGTTCCTCAGCTGGTAGTCCCTGGTTCAACTTCTCGGCCGCACTTGTAAATAGCTAACTGTTTTGCCTCCGGCCAGTTGGGATTCTAAACAGTTGTTGTTGTTGTTGTGTTCTGTCGTTTCGTTGATTGTGTTTCATATATTGGTCCTGAAAGGCCCATGTGGAAAGTGGTCAATTACGTTCGTATATATATATATATATTATATATATATGAAATGTCGCACCGAGATGTTACACGCAGGCGTTTTCATAGATTCGTTGTCTACAATGACTTCATGGGCTTCTAGCATCAGATTACAACGGCAATTGCTAGTAACTTGAGAAGACGTTTCGCATGAAAACAAAATGAGCGTCATAGCATAATATTGACCACCTGTCCAAACTCATTCTTAAAGCAAATGTTCGTTGTTAAGTGCATTCCAATTACAACAGGAAAAAGTCTTAATTCGTTGAGCAATTTCCAAGTTCCACTTCTTTGTTTTTAGTATCATGAAAGGTGCCAAGAATGTCAATAAGTTCAATTAACTTTTGCTGTTCGATTACTGTCGTTCACCAAAGATAGTTACAAACAATCTCCTATCTGTTTTCATCAGAGGTACTGTAGAGCTTTTAAGCTCTACAGTACCTCTGATGAAAACCTCTGATGAAAACTTAAAAGTCTTATTGTAAGCGTCTCCTATCGAAGACAAGTTGTTATTTCATCAAAAAGCGGACAGAATCGAATCAGTTTTAGATAGAATGCATCCAACCCGAGCTGACTGATCACCTTGTGATCGATATTGTGAAACATTCCTATTTTAAAATTATTAGTCGGGGGTATATCACCCCGTGAATAGTGCACAATAAACTTTGTTTTGTAACGTTATTAAAGCTGTCTATTAATGCAAATAAAAGGGATATCAATAAGTCATAACACTTTCAGATTCAAATTCAGTGCATGGTAGGAGCACGTATTTTAGACCGTGGATCGACCGGAATGACGCGGCTTAATTTCGCAGGTAAAATCTATGATGTGGGTAATCGTAATAGTTAGGAGGCCTACCGTTAATGTACTACTTGATCCTAGCGCTAACAAATCTAACAGAACGTTAGGGCTTCGAATCCTAAAATACTGAAACGGAGGATTCAACTACAAAATGAACATGTCTCACTCGAAACTGAATCCAGGAATAACTTACTTCTTCCTTTCCGGAAGGAAATAGAATAGAGTCTATGAACCACTTCTTACCGCGCGATTTTGACAAAATATAAAGTATATTTAGTTCGCATCAGAATGTGAACAGTGTGTTTGGGAAGCTGTTCGAAACTTGAAAAATTCAGTTCTCAATTTTTGAGCACTTTATCGAGAACTGCAACATTTTCGAACCTATATAAGCTAGGGGACAAAATCTTGAAGCCCAATGATCCAGAGAATTTTTTTTTTTTTTCGATTGACTTCGCCTTTTCCTTGGGTCTAAATTATTAATTCACAAGAAATTTTACAAGGCAATTTTTGAGGGGCAATATTAATTGAAAGGTTAGCACAGTGCGATAGTCGTTTATAAAGGAGAAACCGTATCAATAGGAGGACAGAATTATGCAGTAAAAGGTCGACGTCTTAGGAAAAAAAAGTAAATAAATTTTTCAAGCCAGGTGTTCCTCCGAGCATTTCAAAAGTAAACTGTCTCTCTAATTTACTTCGGATGCGAATGGATGAATAAGAATGTCTTCGCAATCGACGGTTTGGGCCTTTATGCCATCCCGCACGCAACAGTCACTTTTTTCTTAATTTATTGACCATGCCCGTAATGAGTTTCGCTACATTGAGCAAATAGAAATTAAGGTCACCTTGAAAAAAAGAAAGACTTATGGATCCGAAAACTATAAAATACGACTCCTGGAAATCTGGAAATTATTAAATGTACGGTTTCTTTTTAGTAACCATGGAAGTGGGACCTGAAGCGATTATTTAAGAAGGCTTGTTGTGTTCATTAATAAATCTGCTGTCCGTCTTATTTATTTTATTTTGACAATATTCTTCTTCCTCTCTCAGGAAGTGGGACCTGAAGCAATTATTTAAGACGGCTTGTTGTGTTCATTAGTAAATCTGCTGTCTGTCTTATTTCTTTTATTTTGAGTATATTTTTCTTCCTTTCTCATAATGTAAAGTTCGTAGCAATCATTGAGATCTGAACTGGCCAAAAATACTGCTTCATCGCTGTCAAACACCTAACATCTCTTTCCAGTTTCTTTTGAATTAACTTTAAATTTTTTTTTTCTTCAGTTCTTTGTTGGTATCTATGGTTCACCAGAGCAATGTTAGAAGGTATGTAAAGATGTGAATCACCAATAATGAAATTGCCCCGTTGCTCTATATAGCTACCGACTAAGCTACAAGGTCAGGCTGTGGGAACTGAAGATGTTAAAGTCACGGCAATGAACATGTACGAATTTGCAAAAACGTAATCCATATCTTGATGCCTATTCTGGTTTGCATAAAATTGAATTCGCCTTAGAAAGTTTCGATTCAAATACCCAACATATCGTCACCCCTGTCTATTGTCTTCATCAGGGGTCATCCAATTTTATCCCAAGAGTTCTTTTATCTGCCACGACTTTGCTAAAAAGGGAAAGGAAGCTTAGTAATTGTAATTAGTATCACCCAACTAGTGGACTAATGCAAATCCTGCATTTTAATTGGCTACGCCACTAGAGGACTATGAATAATAGTTCCCGAGTAGCGAAAAACGTGACGCTTTCTTTCGTTTTATTCTCAAATAAATAATTATTAGTTCAAGTTGCATTTGCTAACTTTATTATTGCCTTTTCTGTCCGACTAGTTGGATGATACTAAAACTAGCCTATTCCAGGCTCCCAGATAGTCGGGGAAATGAAAGCAACTGCATGTAAAAAGCGAGTGGGGGCTTCGCCTCATAGGCTATTGAGCTGGAGCCCTTGCGGAAGGGTCTCAATGGGGTTTAACCGTTAGCCGTAAAAGAGCCAAAAATGTAACCGTTAGCCGTAAAACAAGTTGAAAACCGTTAGCCGTAAAAAAATATAATAGCGCAAATTAAAGGTCTCAATTGTCTTGTAAAGAACTCCATTTACGTATCGTTTAACTAATTCGGCTAATTAAAGTCATTTCACAACGCCGGAATCGAAATGGTGGATGCGTCTTTGAAATGGATCGTATCACACACTTTGACAGACTTGATAGCCGCCTCAGTGACGTTTTGACATCTCTCGCAATTTTCCGATCTTGTTGTTCAGTTTCTCTTTATGAATGGCGTCTATCCATAGCTTCAATCCCGGCCAAAAAGATGGTGACACCAACCCACAATACAACCCCTCGCCCCCGTATCAATGTTGATAGAGCAATAACTTTCGGGCATTCATGAAATAGTCAATAGTTTTTTCCTACTGTCTTTGAAACACAGAAATTTATAACCGAGATTGTAGCAATGGATAGTGAAACTAACACACTGGAGAGGAGAAGCCCATAGAAAAGATACAAAGCAAGGGTTCAAATCGGTTGAGATCACAAATATACTGATTCCTTCAAAAGTATTTTGATTGACCTACTTGGCTTCAATGACCAGGCCAAGAACTTTGGCTTGCGGTCGTTTGACCTGAAACTTTATGCCATACTAACTCAACAACAACTGGAACTGGAATTGCCCTTCTTGTTTGGCTCGGAATGGAAAGCGAGCTAAACGGTAAGTGGCTTTAAAAATCAAGTACGGTAAAACGAGTCAAGAACAGAAAGCAGGGTAGGCTCAAGATGTCAGCTAGGTATGTGGTTTTAATTTCGCTAGTGTCAAGAGCACTGGACTTGAAAGCTTTGAGATAAAAAAGGATCGTAAATGGTTTGAATCCATGGGTCATATAACTGAGTGAAGTACGATCGTCCTGCAGAGTGTAGTCCTGAGAAGGACTGACACTGACTGACGTTTCGGCAAACTGAGGGTAAGTCATCACCGATCAGAGACAAGTGATTTGTGTAAAGTCAGTAGGTGGTATAAATACTCTGGTCGTTGATCTGATTGGTCAACCAAGTCGTGATGTTATTGGTCGTTCGTCAGTTAAGCCGTGTTGTTATAAGCTGTGACTGAAGACTGTAAACAATGATTGGTGCGTTGTTAATCAAATGTCCGTAGGCGTATTTTTAGTAAAATTAGTTGGTTTGTCTGTTGTTGAGATTGTCAATAAGCCGTTTGCACCAATTACTTGTTTTATTTCTTCGACATTAAAAGTTCCAAATTTCAACGTCCCGCACGCGGGACTGATATGTATTTGTGGATCAGATAAATTTCATTTTTTGTCAACCGAGAATGTTCCCTATACTTTTCATGATTTTGCCATGCTTCACACCGATGCATGGAAATTAACGATTATATTTTAAGTTAATTATTATATTCTAAATTATGTAAAACAATGGTAATTAATTATCAAAATTTCAGATAACCGTAATGGGAGCAAATTAACCGTTAACCGTAAAAGGGCCAAAATGTTAATAAAAATGCTTAAAATTTAACTGTTAGCCGTAAAAGCCACTACCCCATTGGGACCCTCTTGCGGGTTACGGGTCTAATTGTTAATTAGCGTTCTTTTATAAGGCGGTGCAAATAGGTGTCTGGAAAAAGGCCCGCCACGATTACCATTCAAAAGAGCGTGGGTGGCATTCATGTGCCCGTAGTTCATATAGATGGACTGGTTCTGAAACTCTGGACACTAAAACAGCGAGAAGAGTGACATCGCGCTTCATGTTAACTTGACCGTGGCCATGTAAAATCTTTTGTCCTCGGTTCACAACCGAGTTTTGAATAAATTGATCGAAACTTCTGATTGGCTGTCTTTTAGAAAAAGGGTGTGGTTTGTGCATGGTCAGGGCCGAAACGGCGAGCAAAAATATAACTGACAAAGAAACTTGTCGAGTTTCATAGCCACATCCATATATTAACTATGATGTGCCAAGCTCCCAAACAAATTAACGGCTTTCATGTTACCGCGTGTTGGTGGTGATAATTCTGGAATTACCCCCCCATCCCCCCCCCCCTTTCCCCCCCCCCCCCCCCCCCCGTAATTGTGTGGTTAGTTAAGCAAGTATGCTTGCAAAGCCTGAAAAACCGCCTTTTGATGCTCCTTTAAACAACGCACCAAACTAAACTGATGTTTGGTCTGCCCGATATACTCACCAACACAGTCATTGCACGGGATAGAGTAAACGGCGTCAGTTCGCTGGGATCCTTAGTTTTGGAAAAATATGACTGAGCGTCTATCGTTCTTTGTTGGCAACTGACGTTACGCATAAATTAGCAACTCAACCAGAAGTCGCTCATGTTGGATGACATGATCTTTGATCTTGCGGGACCAAGCGAATAATTCCGAGCGGGTGGTATAGCTCCGTCTTGCCTGCTCGGGTAGCCAATGACAGCGCGGGATTTGGTTCATTTTGCCCGCTCACGGAGCTAGTCATATAGTAAACAAATATACCACAGGAAGAGGAAATCACTACATTATATGCAAAGCATACTAAAACTTTCACAAAAATGACCCTCCGATCCCCACAAACTATATAAAGAAATGCTAAGACTCGTACTCAAAAATAATTCTTTCCAGTTCAACGGAAAGAACTATCTACAAATTCATGGTACTGCCATGGGCACTAAAATGGCCGTTACCTTTGAAAATATCTTTATGGCCGATCTTGAGGCAGATTCTTATATTAGCAAAAGCGTCATAAAGCCAATGATTTGGAAACAATACATTGACGACATTTTTTCGTTGTGGGATGTCAGCAAACCGGATATAGACAAGTTCATCACACAAGCAAACTCACACCACCCTACCATCAAATTTACGGCTGAGATCTCAAACACTGAAGCCACCACAGAGGGCCCACACAATGTGTTTTTGTGGCCGATTGTTCTTTTATAGTAAATGTACTAGATTTACCGTTTTTTGCCTCACCTATTGCGATATATCGCTAACTATGTATATAAATCAATGATAAATATACGTTGAATTACCTTACCTGTGGTATATAGTCGTCCTTTTTGCCTCACAAGTGGTTTTTTGAGCGATTTTGAATGATTTTGAGTTCGCCTCAAAAACCACTTTTGAGGCAAAAGGACGACTATATACCACAGGTAAGGTAATTCAACGTATATTTATCATTGATTTATATACATAGTTTGCGATATATCGCAATAGGTGAGGCAAACGGTAAATCTAGTACATTTACTATAAAATAACAATCGGCTACACAAACACATTGTGTGGGCCCCCTGTTAAGGCACATTTCTTGACACTATTGCATACAAAGGCAAACGCTTTCAAAATCAATCCATTCTGGATATAAAAACACACTTCAAGCCGACTGAAACCTCTCAGTACACTCATTTTTCCTCCAGCCACCCACCAGGTGTCAAAAAAGGATGCGTGAAGGGCGAATCCCTTAAGACTTTTGCGCACTAATTCTTCAAGAACAACTTTTGAAGAGAACATTTACAAATTCAAATCACGTCTCCGTGCTAGAAACTATCCAAAACGTCTGATTGAGACACTTCTATCAGACATCAAATTCACAGACTGAGGGAGTCAGCGCTAAAGCAAAGGAATGAAATCTCTTAAGATATCTTGCCCCGGGCTTTGTGACACAGTATCACCCGCCAGTGCCAAACCTTAAACATGCACTTGATGCAAAACCAGCAACCACTCCTATCTTTTCAAAGGGGGAAATCCATAAAAGACATACTCGTAAGAGCAATGAAGTTAAAGAGGTCAAAGACCGAAAATATGGTACAAACGCCTCACTCGTTAAGGAGTTCTGTAGGTCTGTCAATCCTTGCTACTTCCTACTGTGCACATTCTGACCCCTTTCCAACTGGGTTATTAAAGTGTCCTTACTCCTTCTTGCTCGGACAAGGCAACGGTCTAAAATGTACTAATCCCCCACCCCATATGGAAAAGCAAAGGCCAAAATGTAATAATCTCCCATCCCTCTTGGAAGGCAACGCAAAAAAAAATGAATTAGTCCCTCACCCCCTAGGGCAAGGCAAAGAGTCAAAGACCCCACAAAGCTCCACCCATGCCCCATGTTTGCAGGGGGTGGAAGGGGGAGGTGGCTTGCTGTGACAGGTGCATTATATATTTGCATAATCCATACCGCTCTTGTCAACATTATCTAAACGTACTTGTATATTATATTTCACACTGTGGCTATGGCTATGTTCGCTTACGTATTCAAAGTGATATAATTTCTTATAATTTTCCTTTTCTTTTTTAATCTAAATATTGTTGGTAATCGGTTAAGTATCTTCCTCTAATCGTAAATCTCGTTTCTTTAATTGTACACAATTGGTCTTAGTTTTGTCATCGTATTTTCGTTTCTCTTGTTTTACCTGTTAATCATTGTAAGTTACTTTTTCATTCTGTAAGGTGGAGTTGCTGCGATTTGTCATGCGTTGAAACCACTGCGCGCCGCGAATAGCTGTAGCTAACTGTGGGCAGTGCTTATTTTATTTTGTACATGTTCTTAAGCCTTAAATAAACTTGAAATTGAATTTGAATAATAAAACATCAAAACGATTGAAATGATTCATTTTACATATTTTTTTATTCTTTATTGCAGCGTCTTGTTCAGACAAGGGATTTTATATTATTTGCTGGGGGATTAAAAAGACTGGAGGTTGTCAAACAGATTTCGCAGTGGAAAGCTGCCAGAAGACTTGCGACCTTTGTCCAGCCACATCAGGTGAATGGAATAGAACGAAGGCAACTATAGGCTGAAAAAATTCCTTTGATTTTCAGATCGTCGCCAATTGTGAATGCAAGAAATAGGGAAGCTTGAAAAATTCAGGCTTGAACAAGATTGGAACCCATAAAAGAAAAGTAGCAAGTTCAGTTTGTAGCATGGCTTTCTGTCATGAATGTTCCTCAAAGGTGGCTTAAACCAGTTTCAACAATTTCAAGAAACTGTTTTATTACAAGGACTATTTCTTCCACACTTTTTTAAAGATTCTAGATTGTAATACCAAATCACTAAATCAAATTACAATTAAGGCAAAACTTCTCATTTGAAATTTGACACTCTTGGCAAGTCCGGCGGTCTGTACACCTTTTTAATCATATTCATAGCTAGAGATGCTCACACGTACGTTTACTACAAGCCTAAAAGCGGAGCCCCCGTTTCTAACTCCAGAAAGCAATATAATGTAATGTACATGGAAAACATTATGCTTTTGCATAAAGTATAAAATTAATCGTCATTATTACGGTATACAGTTTACAGTGATTAAACAGATCAGACACCTCTGAGCTGACACCTGTAAACAAACAAGCCTTGCAAACAATAACCAACAAATGAATTTTAATCAACAACTATAACTGAAATCTTTTTCACTTGATCAATTTCTCTTGATCGTCTTTTATAGCGTAGAAGTATCTTAAATAACAATGACCACAACCAGGTTTTCTGAGCCCGCGAGACTGAGCACCCCCAGCAAACCATTGTTTTAACGAAAACCGCTGGTCAGCAACCTGGTTCTGGTCAATGCTGTCTAAGGTCTTCCCGTTCCAACTGCATTATTCAGAGCAGGTTCCGCAGAAAGGATCCTCTTAGCGCAGCCCCAACGGGATTAGTGTGTCATCTCTGTTCAAGAACCTGTGAAAACAAGGCCGAGCTTGCGGCACACCTCCGCCTACGTCACCAACCTTGTTCCCAGGGTCCTCTCTCTTCCTCACCCGGGCTACGCGAGCCACAAACCGTCTTCATCGCAAGCGATGTGACTTCCATAAATCTCTCAGTTTCACAACAATTTCCGTTTAACTGTCAACCTTTCAGTTCCTCTCTCTTCAGTTTAGAACAACAGCAAAAATGTTATTCATTTAAAAGTCAACCTAAAGCGTAGTAAATTCGCTTACTCCACTGCAATTTCACAAGCCTTAGGGCACCCAACGAGAATATAGTTCAAAACCACTTAAACATAGCATTGTTAAACGTATTTTCGTATTTAAATGGTAGATATAGGCATATTTTTATGCCCTAAAAATTTTATATCTACTCGAATTCCCTAGCCGAAAATTATGGTGATCAAAACTTACTTTTTCGAAAATTTCAGCCAGAAAAAAGGCTCCCGAAAATTCTAGGTGACCTTTTTAGGGTACAAATCCGTTAAAAATTGGCAATTATACCATTTTTTAGATGCTCGAAAATCCTATGACAGGCAGGCAAGCAAGAAATGTTACAACAAACGGTCCGAAAATTCTGGATCTCAAATCATCTTCCGAACAGATATTTTCCGAAAATTGACGTTGGGTGCCCCTTATTTCACAGTCAAACAAAGCAGCTCATGACTGGACATCCATTTCACACAATGATGGTTGAAATATTCAAGAATCTCTGTCAACACGGAATTGCAAACGTTTTCAGGACTTCTTCGTTTTTTAGAGAGTTTTACAAAATATGTGAGGCAGCAAGGCATATATTAAGAACGAAAACATCACGCTTACCTGAAAGCTAACCTTTGTAAATTTGACAAATTGATGTCAGTTTTTCGTGCGTCTGTCTTGTTATTGATCACGAATTTCGTCTGATCCGCAGACTACTTTGACAATGTTATGACAAAATTCATTGTCAATAACAGGACAGACGAATGAAATTAAAACTGGTATCTATTCGTTTTTTACAATAACAAAAAGACAGAGGGGTCAAAATAAAATCAAAACACGAGAAGAACGTGACACAAAAATGAGAGAAACTTCAATTTTTTTCAATCTGACGCGAGCGCGTCAATATCGCATAAATTTATGTGTTTGCCCGCTTATTGACAATAAAAATTAGCCAATGAGCGCGCGAGAATTTTGCAGTCATTGTAAAATTAACAAATAGGCCATTTCCGAGTTGATGTTTGTCTCGGTTTCGAAGGGAGTCTTGGTGCTCAACTATTGCAAGGGAAATGAGTTTGATTTGCATAAGAATACGCAACTCATTTCCATTTGAATGTTGTGCACCAGGACTCGCTTTGAAACTGAGACAAACATCAACTCAGAAATGGCCTATTTGTTAATTTTACAATGACTGCAAAATTCTCGCGCGCTCATTGGCTAATTTTTTATTGCCTGAACACTCCCTTCCCCAAAGGCTCTCCTGCCTCCCCACCCCGACAGTCTGGACGGGCGGACAGGCAGAAAGGCAGACGTACGTGACGTCATAACCAAAATTTCTCGCATGGATAGATTTCCCTGTAGGTTACCATAGACAACAGGAGAAGCCATCTAAAAAGACCTTATAGTTTGTATGGAAACGTTTACATCTCAAAAACGCAACCGTTGACCCCAAGTTACGAGTAGCCTGCGATGAAACTCTTTGCAAAGTTAAAAAATTCTCCATAGTGGAATAACAGGCACCGTAAAGAAATTCCTTACTACAGGGAACGAGTTACAAAACGAAACCTAGTTAATTTCTCTCAACGTATTCCCTGTACAGGTTTACCAATATGAGTACCGACATAATAAGGCGTAAATTTTTTTTGGTGTCAATTTATTGCATCTAATGACAGGCGCGATTTCAGGCTTTACGCGCCAAAGTAGCGCCTAGCTTGCGCGCGGCCCTAAACCTCTAAGGAGCCTCCTTAAATATTCCAATTTTGACTCCACTTTCCAATCAGACACAACACGACTAACTCCAATCACAACACAACTGTGTAGATACATGGGCATGTAGGACAGCAAGCGGCACAAGCCGCTTTATTTTGCTAACCATGAGCATACAAACTCCGCTCTAGCATAACAATACTTAAGCATACTTAATGGTACTGACCTCCTAAAAACATGTTAAAGGAAAAGTACACTGGGCACCTGCCGGATACGAAAACCCAAAACCCTTCGGGAATGAGGGAACGTATTCTCCAAACCCTATGCAAGTGCCACAATCCTATGGAGGCTAAGGGGAAATTTTAACAAAAAAGTAGGCGAAGAAAGCTGAACCTAGACTGATTCAAATCCCTAACGGATCACTATTTGTACGACAAATTACTCATAATCCCCACCAGACAACCGGACCGAATCCTCTGGTCCGTGCCGTCAAAATATCCATTTCTGCCAATTTCGCAGGCTACAACTGTCAGAAATAGCATGTTGTGAAGATAGCTGAGAGTCCGCTCAAGAAATGTTTTTTAAAAATTCTGCAAAAAAGTTGAATTTAGCCTGTTTAGTACTTTCCAGCGATAAAAAGGGGGTCACTGTGTTTGTTTTTGAGATATAGACATTTAAAGACAAAATTCAGGGTGTTTTTACATTAATCGCCTTTTGCTATGGTAGCACAATTCAGCATATTTTACTTTGTCAAGCACTAAATGTTGGTGTATGTGAAACCATAACAGAGCTGCTTGGTGATACTGTTTATGTACAGTGTTGTAGCTAGAGTCAATCCTTCTAATTGTACAGTTTCTTGAAAGGAGTTGAGACTGGTGTGAGCCTCCTTAAATTAACAAAGTAGCAACGAAAGGAAAGCATGAAGCATTGGCTCGATAGCTCTTATAACTACGATCATCTAAAAATCTTATCATATGTCTTTTCACAGTTAAAATATATCTTTTTATTAGTCATATCTAAGCCTGAGACAAATGCGCACAATGGTGAATAGTAAGTATATCGAATGGGAGTTCTGTGGCGGGTGGAGCAGTGGGCCTGGTTCCCCGAGGAACTTACATTATACCCTAACACCAACCATTAGTCCAAACGGGTAAAAAATATAAAGACATTATTCCAGTTTTCATCTCTTTTCTCACAGGATATCATTGCTGTAGAGTAGTCAAAAACGCAATAGCAGCGCTATTGTTTTCTATAAAACGAGACGTAAATATAAGACAACTAACTTAAATGGGCCCTTCACAATTGATTGTATGATTACAAAGACTACCAGACTGTGATTGGTTAACTCGAACAGAATCGTCAGGGATAGAATCAGTGATAGATAAACGCGACATGAATATAGGGTACTTAGTTCCTTGGGGTTGTCTTCACAGCTCCACAGCTCCACAGCTCTATAGCTTCATCAACTGCAAACGCCCCATTCCATATACTACTACGACGTCAGCAATTCAAAGACTTTCCTGTATTAGAACCATGATTTTTTCGTCCTCTTCAGTACATCCACCGTCAGCAGAAGAAGTAGAACACGTCTCAACGACAACCAGACCCACAACTCATGCAATACCTCAATGTGGTGGCCAAAATTTAGCTTTACCAATTAGCCGAGGTCTAATCGTTGACCACAAGCTTCAGGGTCTCGTGATTTGGGCTCACTCTGTTCTCTCAGAACTTCATTGTGAGGATACCTGTCTGCGATTTCCCGCGTGTTTGGCTTACAATTACCGCTATTCGGGAGTGATGGAACAAAGAGTCTGCGAGCTGATGAATAAAGTCACAAATGTCACGAATATTAGAGGATATTGCTGTCGATTTTTTGAGCGGGATAGAGTTCAGAAAGTAAGTACGTAAGTGCCATTAGTTTTGCTTATATGTTTTGGTGCCCATCAAGTGTGCAATAAAGACGTCTGCGTTCAGAAAAGTTGGGCACAGGTCAATGACCTACAACCGTAAAATCACATAAGCACCAAGAGAAAATGAGGGGACAGAGAAGGAGGCTCAAGGCGTTGGCCGGGATATGTCATGTCCACGAAAGTTATTTTTAGACGAGCGGAAGTCTTTGTTCTAGGGGATGTCTGTCTTCCGAGACGCCCGCATGCAGTCTTGCTTCGCTCTCAGGTTCTTAGTGAAAAGAGAAAATGATGGCGCACGTGGAAGGCTTATGAACATATATTTTCTTTCAAACATCGGACCGAGGTTAGCCTGTATGCGGAAGTCTTGGAAGACTTCCGCTCGTCTAAAAATAACTTTCGTGGACATGACATATCCCAAGGGCTGGACCGGGAGCCTCCTTCTCTGTCCCCTCATTTTCTCTTGATAAGCACGTAATACAATCGTGGACAAAATTGGTGACAGACACTTTTTACTCCCAACTCCATATCTAAACCAAGTACTGTATTTCCATCCAGTAAATTCATGTTGCGGATCCACTCTCCCCCCAAAGAATGTTAAGAGATTGCCGGTTATTTCAGTTAGGAGGTTTAGGTTAGGAGCTCATGGTCAGCATTTTCACAGACTAATCTATTTTTAGACCAGTTTTTTTTTCCAATACGTTTAGGGTCTTACTACCAAGATTAAAGTCATAAGCTAATATGGAACATAATCACAAGACATACTTGAGCCACTGATGGCAACCGGAAGACTACCGGAACTGAATGAGCTGTTTTCCTTTTTAACTCAGTGTCAAGGGACTTACCACATTTATACTTCTATGTATCATTTCTCAATTACATACGATTAGTGTATAAATGTGGGAGAAATGTCAGTCCTGGCATGCCAAATGTTCATACATACACACCTACGTGCTTAACTGACCACACCGCCTAGGCGTTTTTCAGGGAAAAGGAAACACAATCAGCGAAACGACAGAAAAGAACAACAATAACATCTGTTAAGAATCCCAACCGGCCGGAGGCAAACCAGTTGACTTTTTACAAGTGCAGCAGAGAAGTTTGACAGGGACTACCAGGATCAAATTCAACGTCGGAGTGGTCAGAATTAGTCTTGAACCCACTTCCGGTTTCCGTTCTTGTCTTAATTAAAAACATCTCGTGCTGAAGCAACCTCGTTCCCATGGTCTCTCTTCTCTGCCTCCATTGCCGTCTTAACGGAAATGGAGGCAGAGAAGAGAGACCCTGGGAACGAGGTTGGTACAAAAAAGTCTATACCAAGGATGCATGCATTTTTATTGGTAATTACGCAAGGCTCGTGATTTTCAGGAAAGGTCTGTTTCGGGGAGTACCAATCTCAAAATAACGAGGTCTCTAAAAAAAAGGGTGATTCAAAGGTAATGACCTTTATTTGAGTCAATGAAACCGGTAACCCCCTTTCACCCTTCCCAGTTAGTAACTAGTTTTTACACAGAGAAGAAAAAAGCGAGCACATTTGAGTCACTGAAGATCAAACTGGGAACTGAGATCCAAAAACTGCCCACTTACCAAATTTTAAACCATGTTTATTTCGATTAAGCAGAGACGACGACTATGTCAGCGAAAATGCTACAAAACAATCGGTTTTACCGTTCTAGTCCTGACAGCGACGTAAAGTATACAATTTTGAGGATATCTGGAGGACTCGAGCACCTGACGATAAATTGTCAACTTTCTCTGCAAGCAACCGCACCATTCATATCAATTTCATTTCCGCAATGTTCATACACACTTTCCATGTCGATCGACTTGGAATAATCTCGAGATTACGCTCTCGTAGCCATCGTCGTCGTCTTTACGTCCGGGGCGATGTCTCGTTCTATGGGTTACTTGCTGGACCTTTTTTTCGTCTTGGATAGACAGAATCCCGCAGAGAAATGGGAAAAAAAAAGGAAGAAATGGAGGATAAAAGGAGGAGGGAAGAGGAGAAGGCGGGAAACGGTGAGAGGGGAAGACTGGGGAGGGGGTCGAGGGGAAGAAGGCAGGGAAGAGGGGGAGGACAAGGGGAAGAAGAAAAGAGGAGAGGGGGGTAAGGAGAAGGGGCAAGGGGGGAAGAAGGCGGGGAAGAAGGAGGGTAGGGAAAAGAGAAGATGAGACAGGGAAGGGAAAGGGAGAAGACGGGGCGGAAATAACCACCCTGGACTTTTTCAAAGTTGAAGGGATCATGAGCATATGAAGATGTCCATTTTGACGATTGACGATGTCAACGACAAACTGTGGAATTGGGAAACGGATTAGTGATGGTCTGGTGTGAATCTTTGCAATACACCTTCGGCTTATAAAAAGGATCGTCGCCACAAAACCTTTGACTATCCCGATTTGCTTACTATTTCCCATCCTCTTTATTTCACATGATTTTAAGTCGAGAACGGAAAGGTTGAAAGATCCTTGAAACAAATGAATCTGAAAAAAAACATTTAACAGAGGAATATCATGTTACATCTTTCTTGTCCTCTGTTGATCTCATTGCAGCTTCTTCTGGGATCTCAGCAGTGCTCTGGCTAACCACGAAGAGACGTTAGCTCAAAATAGGCGGTTACAAGGTAGCTACTGGAAGCAACTGGGTGGTTCAAGTGAAATTAACAGAACGAAAACCTAAAATGTAGGAGATACAAGCAGAAACCTCGGCAGTAAAAAAACTATGTGAATAATAGCTTTCGAAATTACCAAATGTTTGTAAAGTCGATCGAGATTTTTAAAAGCTCATGACATAATCTCTATCTTATTATTATATGTTTTAATGTTTTGATTTTTCCTTTCCTACACAAGTAAATATATATATAACTCCTTTATGGAGTTGCCATAAAGCCATTATGGTAACAACCGGGAGGGCACATTGTATACATATTGTATATATATATATATATATATATATATATATATATATATATATATTTATTTATTTATTTATTTATAGACCACAAATGAAGAGATGGCACAACTTTAGTTTACACCTACATTTCGGCCTTCTTTAGGATGATTAAACTAAAGTTGTGTCATCTCTTCATTTGTGGTCTATTTTTTTATTTATTGCTAGGAGACAACATTTTATGCTTTTGATAACCACTACACCACCAGGACAACCATGCTGGCAACACAGCAATCGAAGGTGTGATTAAAGCCCGGTTTACACTACAGAAAGTTTTTGGCACGGGTGCCCAAAAAGAGTGCAGCAAACTTTGTTTACACTACACCATTTTTACCGTACCAAAATTTTTGGGCCCGCGTAACTTCTCATGGAGCCATGCGCAGTTCAACTATAATGAAGAACGTCCGCGTGATTTTGGTGGAGAATGAGCCGCCATCTTGAAATGTACTTAAAAAAACCGCTAGCCTATATGAATTAAGGCTCAAATTTTGCCCTTTAAAGTGTTTACACTGCTTGTTCTATCCGAACCGTGCCATTTTTTCAGTCCGTACTCGGACTACCTCGCCGAAGGTCCCAGCACGGGTAAGAATTTTGGTTCGGTACGGATAAAATTTGGTACTGACAGGCTGTTTACACTGCAAATTTTATCCGAGCCGAACCTTTTTTTTTGGGAACCGTACCAATTTCACCCAAGCCGTGCCAAAAATTTCTGTAGTGTATACCGGGCTTTACTATCGATCTCAGACGTCCGTGGACAAGGGCTTTTTTTCCAGCCCACTTCACGGACTGTTGATTTCAGTCTGCGGTTGAAAACTTCTGATCACGTGATAACATCTTTTGTTGCTCTGCGGTTTTGAAAATACCGACCACGTGACGCTAGTCCTTCGTTCTTCCCACGGCCGAGATAAGAGAAAAACCTGACGAAGATTTTCCACCTTTTTCTCATTTCCTCGGACAAGGCTTTTCCTGGGTTTCCCGTAATAGCTTCGGCCGGTTTTAATCGCTGTCAACATCGTTTTGCGTTTTTTCTTTGGGGAGAGCAACAGAAAATAGCGTCACGAGATCAGTTTTTTCGAAACCGCAGAGCCGCAAAAATGTTATCACGTGATCAGAATTTTATAACCGCAGACTGAAATCAACGGTTCATGAAGTAGGCTGAAGAAAAGCCCTTGGCGACCGACGTCTGAGATCGATAGTACGTGGTTAGGGTGTGGGCCTCCCAGGAAATTTTCTTTCAAAGTGGCAGAGTAGGAGTCTATAACTCCGCTTGAAACCCAACTAAGGATCAAGTTAATGATACACGACCGTAGTCAATTTAGCGGATGACAAGGAAGGATCCACAAGGGATACTGGCCTTGAATTCGACACATACTCAATCCCACGCACTAAAATTGACCGATAGTATGATTTATGAAGCAGAAATGTCGGCATTTTCAGGTATAAGCCCCAGACCTTTTAGAGCAAAGATGGCTGCCTCGGCTTTGGCTTGCTTCTTGTTGCCGCAAACAACAGCAGGTTGATACTCAGTGCCGTGTACTTTTAAAAAGGAACTGCTAATGGTGAGCGGTTCCATGATCAAAGATCAAG
>NC_090871.1:14617725-14637725 GCF_036669935.1 Montipora foliosa
TAAACATGAAACGTTAGTGATGTATTGGTATATTTGTTAATTTAAACACAGGCAAATTATTTTCTCTGTTAACTCTCAGGCTACCGAGATGCGACTTGTTTTGCCTGACATACACTTTTCTCAACAGCAGTGGTGAATTGGTTTTTTTCTGATTTTAAAGCAAACCATTTTTAAGTTTTACACTTATGGAACTCGATAAAACAGGAATAAAACTCAACAGCTATTACACCTTGGAACATCTGCTTCCCTAATTCTCCGGTTAAACATGAAACGTTAGTGATGTATTGGTATATTTGTTAATTTAAACACAGGCAAATTATTTCTTAACTTTCACGCTACCGAGATGCAACTTGTTTTGCCTGGCATACACTTTTCTCAACAGCAACGGTGAATTGGTTCTTTTCTGATTTTAAAGCAATCCATTTTTAAGTTTTATACTTATGGAACTCGATAACTGAGGAATAAAACTCAACAGCTATTACACCTTCGAACATCTGCTTCCCCAATTCTCCGGTTAAACATGAAACGTTACTGATGTATTGGTATATTTGTTAATTTAAACACAGGCAAATTATTTTCTCTGTTAACTCTCAGGCTACCGAGATGCGACTTGTTTTGCCTGACATACACTTTTCTCAACAGCAGTGGTGAATTGGTTTTTTTCTGATTTTAAAGCAAACCATTTTTAAGTTTTACACTTATGGAACTCGATAAAACAGGAATAAAACTCAACAGCTATTACACCTTGGAACATCTGCTTCCCTAATTCTCCGGTTAAACATGAAACGTTAGTGATGTATTGGTATATTTGTTAATTTAAACACAGGCAAATTATTTCTTAACTTTCACGCTACCGAGATGCAACTTGTTTTGCCTGGCATACACTTTTCTCAACAGCAACGGTGAATTGGTTCTTTTCTGATTTTAAAGCAATCCATTTTTAAGTTTTATACTCATGGAACTCGATAACTGAGGAATAAAACTCAACAGCTATTACACCTTCGAACATCTGCTTCCCTAATTCTCCGGTTAAACATGAAACGTTAGTGATGTATTGGTATATTTGTTAATTTAAACACAGGCAAATTATTTTGTCAGTTAACTTTCAGAATGCCCAATGGAGCTGCGTAAAATTTCATTCCGGGCTAATTGATTTCCCAGCATGTAACAGGGAGGCACATTCAATATTAATTACAGAGCTATCAATTTCCTGCTATCATGATATCCTGATATCATGAAATTGAACCTAACAGCAATTATTTTACCTCAACGTTTGAGCGTGAGCCTGTATACCGGGAAGGCTTCCAGCACCGAATTCCCCGACGTCAACATTGTTTACTGCCTCCATAACTCGTTTGAAAACATCTGGATACAGAAATCCATGACATTCAGACGACGACTGTTCAATTAATCCCCCCACAGAGGCCAACCAAAGTTATTCCGTAAGCTTCGTCCACGTTTTTACCAGAATTTCGGACGGCGAGTCTAATCTGCAGGTCCCAGCTAGTAGGTCGCAGGTCACAGGTTGCAGGTCATTGTTTTACCAATACAGAAAGTATCCTAAACATTCTTAAAAGCTAACCTTAGGCCTAATTAGGCCTAAGCAAAAGGTTTTAGGCCTAAGGTTAGCTTTTAAGAATGTTTAGGTTACTTTCTGTATGGGTGAAACAATGCCTGCAACCTGTGACCTGCGAGCTGCGATCTGCAGATTAGACCCGCCGAATTTCGGAACGTGATCACCATTTTCCCGCAACAAATTACCGACTTGAAGGCGACAAATCTCTCTTCGAAAGAGCTGATAAAACTTTCCTTCGACAAATTGGCTAACATTTTACCCTGGATGCCAGAGGTCTTCTCGCTCACCAGCGGCGAGGAGCGTCGAAGTAGTGCTGGTCGGCGAGAGACGACGGCGACCTTTAATTTTTTTTCCCTGGGTGAGAGAGTTAATCCATAAATCCTATAGAACGAAAAATGGTTCCGTATCCCAGCACTAACCGCCACTGTCGATGCGAGCAAACGAACTGAAATAGATTTGTGTTCCCCACAAAATTCATCTCGCCCCTAAATATGGTCATTCAATAAAAAATTAACTACTTTTTTCTGCTTAACGTAAGTTCACAGTACAATCTGATCGATCCTGAATGCTTTAACACTTTTCTGAATACGAAACACCTTTTGTGTTAAGTTTTTAGCCTTTGTTGATGGATATCTACACCGTCAGGAGACGTCCAGCCGAGAATTCCTGAGTCGGCTTAAGCTCCTCATGGAAGTTAAGAAGACCATTTAAAGGGGTCATCCAGAAGTCTTACCAGCAGAGGCCCTTTGGCTCACAGGTCCTCACACATTCGTACGACGAAACAGATCCTTTTCTGGGGTTAAAAACCTGGCTACCGGCCTGTTAATTAATCATTTGTAGAACGAAGAAATTCCTGTCCTTAAAAATAGACACGCATTGCTTACGTGTGGTAGTGAAGTAACACAGCGATTTATTCCATATAAAATGTCAACTGAGCTGTGTGTAGTCTTCCAGGAGATTCAAGTTGTCCTTGCGTACTATGTAGGTCTAACAGTACACGATATTGTTTTGGTATTGTCTATCATTGTAGTGCCATGGTAGAAGTCTTGGGTAAATAGCCTGAGAAGACATGTGGTTACTAGCAAAGTACTGAACCCAGAAAGATTGAAGAAAATAAATGGGAGGTGAGAAACATATGCTTCTGGGCTGACATGTTGATAATTTTCAAGCTCCCTCACAACTTCTTTCACCACAAGTTTAAGCGTGCCCTCTGAGCATCTGACAGCTTTGTAATACTAAAGGTTACTAACGTGAAGCATCTGTGTCAAATGATGGCAAGATACCGGGTTTTCGTAAGTTTCTTTTTCTGTCAAGTGTTTTAAAGTTTGACAATAAATGGGCGAATTCAAAACAAAGATCACAATCGCCCACCATTGTTTCTGCAAAGTCAAAAATTTACTCTCCAAGACGAGGTTATTTATCACCAGGTAATTCCATCATTTTGGAAATAGCAGCTACTTTATTATTCATCGGCGTCACAATTTTTTGCTGATTTTGGGGCTCATTTTGTTGAACTCAAGCACGCTTCCAACAGACCTGTTTATTTTCGTGACTTATGCGCTTCTACAAAATTCTCCCCGTATCACACATTTCAACACAAGTATGCAAATTTGTTAAGCTCGAAAATTACACAACATGATAAGTTTACAAAAGCTGGAAATTTCACAGAAATCTTTTCCAGCGAAACATTTATTGAAACAAACAACATATTTGCGATAAGAGGCAAGAAACCCTTCCTATTTCAGTTGCGTGCGTGCAAACGAAACACACAATCACAAAGCATATGCAATTAAATAAATTCTGACAGTTCACATCAAACCCTTTTCAAAAGAACCTTGACGGTATACGTAAATAATACAAGACAAAAGAAACAACAAGCTTTCATTCAAATAATTTTTCACTGTCACATTTCCAATTTTTTTTTTTACCTTTGCTGAATTGAGTCATAAAAATGAATGTAACTTGCCGGACAACTTAGATGCGACTTCAGTAAACACAGTGATGCATTCAAGGCGTTCGATTCCTTCAGTGAAGGGGTAGTTTCTAAAGAAACTGTGATGCTGCGTCGGTGGGGAAGTAGTATACAAAAATTTGCTTTTATCAACGGAGTTGATAATGTAAATTGGCCACCGTACAGAGATTCTAAAAGCTGACGTTTCGAGCGTTAGCCCTTCGTCAGAGCGAAGGGCTAACGCTCGAAACGTCAGCTTTTAGAATCTCTGTACGGTGGCCAATTTACATTATCAACTCCGTTGATAAAAGCAAATTTTTGTATACGATTCCTTCAGTATTTGTTAAATCCATAAAAGAATTGCCATTTGACTTCAGTGTTGTATATGGTACCAAGCTAAAGCTTACGTGATATCCAACGGCAAAAAATGAAATTGTTGTCGAAGACCATTACTCGTCGCTTTAAAGATTCCGGGTATTTATTTTTCATCGCCTAAGTTGTTTATCCAATTGACGTTCCATTCTTGAGCGCCATAAGGGCATATTTTGTTTAAAGATGCACTAAGACCCCATTTGCGTTACAATGACTTTCAACGCCATTCCAGGTTAATAATTAAATGTCCTCCCGTGTGCACCAGAGAAATCTACGCATTACCCCAGCCCCCTCAAACCTAACAAAATACGCACAGAAGACTCTATGCACAAAGACACCACTAAGCAGGGGAGTAACAGGCAAGACTTTTACCGACACGGAAAAAAATTAAAACACGACGAAACGCTACGCAGATTCCGACTGGGTTTAGCAACCCAGTAAAAAACGACGAAATAAACGCAGATTCCTACTGGGTTTGCCATACTGGCAACCCAGTAATTATTAGTCGGAGGAATATTACCCCGTGAATCGTGCACAATAAACTTTGTTTTGTAACGTTATTAAAGCTGTCTATTAATGCAAATAAAAGGGATATTAATAAATCATAACGCTTTCGGTTCTTTAAGATTCAGTCAAATTCAGGGCATGGTAGGAGCACGTATTTTAGACTCCGTGGATCGACCGGAATGACGCGGCTTAATTTCGCAGGTAAAATCTGTGATGTGGGTAATCGTAATTGTTAGGAGGCCTACCGTTAATGTACTACTTGATCCTAACGCTAACAAGTCTAACTGAACGTTAGGGCTTCGAATCCTAACATACTGAAACGGAGAATTCAACTACAAAATGAATATGTCTCACTCGAAACTGAATCCAGCAATAACTTCCTTCTTCCTTTCCGGAAGGAAATAGAATAGAGTCTATGAACCACTTCTTACTGCGCGATTTTGACAAAATATAAAGAATATTTAGTTTGCATCAGAATGTGAACAGTGTGTTTGGGAAGCCGTTTGAAACTTGAAAAATTCAGTTCTCAATTTTCGAGCACTTTATCGAGAACTGCAACATTTTCGAACCTATATAAGCTAGGGGACAAAATCTTGAAGCCTAATGATCCAGAGAATTTTTTTTCGATTGACTTCGCCTTTTCTTTGGGTCTGAATTATTAATTCACAAGAAATTTTACAGGGCAATTTTTGAGGGGCAATATTAATTGAAAAGTTAGCACTGCGATAGTCGTTTATAAAGGAGAAACTCTATCAATAGGAGGACAGAATTATGCAGTAAAAGGTCTTAGGGAAAAAAAGTAAATAATTTTTTCAAGCCATGTGTTCCTCCGAGCATTTCAAAAGTAAACTGTCTCTCTAATTTACTTCCGATACGAATGGATAAATCGACTACACTGTGACTTCCTCAAAACATTTTTTTCCCCTCATTATCATGATATTTAAGAATTTCTTCGCAGTCGATGGTTTGGGCCTTAGCCGTCTTGCTTAATCTGAAAATTATGCTCTATTCAAAAGCATTTATGCCATCCCGCACCAAGAGATTATGATCTCTTGCCCGCACATTACAGTCACTTTTTTTCCAAATTTGTTGACCATGCCCGTAATTATTATTATTATTATAATGAGTTTCGCTACACTGAGCAAATAGAAATTAATGTCGCCTTGAAAAAAATAAAGACTTATGGATCCGAAAACTAAACTAAATAAATACGACCGCTGGAAATCTGGAAATTATTAAATGTACGGTTTCTTTTTAGTAACCACGGAAGTGGGACCTGAAGCGATCATTTAAGAAGGCTTGTTGTGTTCATTAATAAATCTGCTGACCGTCTTGTTTCTTTTACTTTGAGTGTATTTTTCTTCCTTTCTCATAATGTAAAGTTCGTAGCAATCATTGAGATCTGAACTGGCCAAAAATACTGCTTCAGCGCTGTCAAACACCGAACAGCTCTTTCCAGTTTCTTTTGAATTAACTTTAAATTTTTTTTTCTTCAGTTCTTTGTTGGTATCTATGGTTCACCAGAGTAATGTTAGAAGGTATGTAAAGATATGAATCACCAATAATGAAATTGCCCCGTTGCTCTATATAGCTACCGACTGAACTACAAGGTCAGGCCGTGGGAACTGAAGATGTTAAAGTCACGGCAACGAACATGTACGAATTTGCAAAAACGTAATCCATATCTTGATGCCTACTCTGGTTTGCACTTTTGGCTTGGGGTCGTTTGACCTGAAACTTACTGCCATAGTAACTCAACAACAACTGGAACTGGACTTGCCCTTCTTGTTTGGCTCGGAAGGGAAAGCGAGCTAAACGGTAAGTGGCTTTAAAAATCAAATACGGTAAAACGAGTCAAAAACAGAAAGCAGGGTAGGCTCAAGATGTCAGCTAGGTATGTGGTTTTAATTTCGCTAGTGTCAAGAGCACTGGACTTGAAAGCTTTGGGATAAAAAAAAATCGTAAATGGTTTGAATCCATGAGTCATATAACTGAGTGAAGTACGATCGTCCTGCAAAGTGTAGTCCTGAGAAGGACTGACACTGACGTTTCGACAACCTGAGGCTAAGTCATCACCGATCAGAGTCAAGTGATTTGTGTAACGTCAGTAGGTGGTATAACTACTCTGTTCGTTGATCTGATTGGTCAACCAAGTCGTGATATTATTGGTCGTCCGTCAGTTAAAGCGTGTTGTTATTAGCTGTGACTGAAGACTGTAAACGGTGATTGGTGCGTTGTTAATCAAATGTCCGTAGGTGTATTTTTAGTAAAATTAGTTGGTTTGTCTGTTGTTGATATTGTCAATAAGCCGTTTGCACCAATCACTTGTTTTATTTCTTAGACATTAAACGTTCCAAATTTCAACGTCCCGCACGTAGTACAGTCAGTACAGGACTGATTTGTATTTGTGGATTAGATAAATTTCATTTTTGGTCAACCGAGAATGTTCCCTATACTTTTCATGATTTTGCCATGCTTCACACCAATGGAAATTAACTATTATATTTTTAGTTAATTATTATATTCTAAATTATGTAAAACAATGGTAATTAACTATCAAAATTTCAGATAACCGTAATGGGAGCAAATTAACCGTTAGCCGTAAAAGGGCCAAAATTTTAACCCGTTAGGCGTAAAAATGCTTAAAATTTAATTGTTAGCCGTAAAAGCCACTACCCCATTGGGACCCTCTTGCGGGCTACGGGTCTAATTGTTAATTAGCGTTCTTTTAATAAGGCGGTGCAAATAGGTGTCAGGAAAAAGGCCCGCCACGATTACCATTCAAAAGAGCGTAGGTGGCATTCATGTGCCCGTAGTTCATATAGATGGACTGGTTTTGAAACTCTGGACACTAAAACAGCGAGAAGAGTGACATCGCGCTTCATGTTAACTTGACCGTGGCCATGTACAATCTTTTGTCCTCGGTTCACAACCGAGGACAAAAGGGTGTGGTTTGTGCATGGTCGGGGCCGAAACGGCGAACAAAAATATAACTGACAAAGAAACTTGTCGAGTTTCATAGCCATATCCATATATTAACTATGATGAGCCAAGCTTCCAAACAAATTAACGGCTTTCATGGTACCGCTTGTTGGTGGTGATAATTCTGGAGCGTTGGCCACGTTCGTATTTAGGCATGGCAACGACGCTTTATGGTCAAATGTTTATGTCTCAGTTCTGTTTTCTTTGTCTCACAAGTGCCAAGGGAGTTTTCTGAACAAAACAATTTTTAAATTTAACCATAAAGACTCGTAGCCATGTGTGAATATTGATATATCGACGTGGCCAAAAACATTTCAAAATGGCGACCTTTCGTGCGGGAAAGCTCTCTAGAAAGAAGAATCTCTGTTTACAGAGTACAGCAGTAAAGAGCAGAATGGAAAACCTTTTAGACTCTCGCAAAAAAGATAGTCGAGTGATAGCCTTGCTGATGCTTAAGTATCATTTCAGTCCGAGAGTGAAAGTGAAACCGCGCCATTGGGGAGACGTGTTGAGGAGTCGAGTTCGGTTTTCTTTCTGTTTTCTCCTGAACGAGGGGTGGTGACCTATCTTTTTTATGGCATAATTTTATTCTCTTACTCCTCCTCTTTGTGCTGTAAAACTTTGTAGAAAAAATTAAGTCAGAAAAAAAAGTTACAGGGAAAAAAGTATTCGTAGCCATAGCCCGTGAACACAAATTTAAATTTTCTCCTCGAGATCACGCACCCAAGGAATATATGTAGTCAATACCTCTTCATGACGTATGCCTGTGCCATAAAACAAACATTAGCTTATTCCTTTTGCTGAATACAATACACCTGTTTTGTTATTTCAAGAATTACATCAAAGCTGTGCTTCCTGTTCCTGCAAAACGTACCGTGAACCGATGGAACAAACTTGTCCTTTATAGATGAAGTCGCAATGATTAAATGAGTAACTTGAGCAAGTTATATCTCCCAAACGAGCTTGGTGACCTGTTTTTGTAATTGCATATTTCGAATCACCATAATGCAGGGAACAATCGAGAAAAGTTTAAAGACAATCTTACGACAACTTCTAGTACTAAGGAATCACCTTAAGTTACTTTAGAAAACCACTGAAGAAGGGGGAGTACCCTCGACCGAACAAGCTTGGTCAGTAAAAGATTTATTATATGGGATAAAACACCAAAAAATGATCTTTGATCTTGCGGGACCAAGCGAATAATCCCGAGCGGGTGGTATAGCTCCGTCTTGCCTGCTCGGGTAGCCAATGACAGCGCGGGATTGTGTTCATTTTGCCCGCTCACGCAACTAGTCATATAATAAACAAATATACCACAGGAAGAGGAAATCACTACATTATGCAAAGCATACTAAAAATTTAAACTTTCACAAAAATGACCCTCCGATCCCCGCAAACTATATAAAGAAATGCTAAGACTCATACTCAAAAAGAATTCTTTCCAGTTCAACGGAAAGAACTATCTACAAATTCATGGTACTGCCATGGGTACTAAAATGGCCGTTACCTTTGCAAATATCTTTATGGCCGATCTTGAGACAGATTCTTAGCAAAAGCGTCATAAAGCCAATGATTTGGAAACAATACATTGACGACATTTTTTCGTTGTGGGATGTCAGCAAACCGGATATAGACAAGTTCATTACACAAGCAAACTCACACCACCCTACCATCAAATTTACGACTGAGATCTCAAACACTGAAGCCACCACAGAGGGCCCACACAATGTGTTTGTGTGACTGATTGTTATTTTATAGTAAATGTACTAGATTTACCGCTTTCCTCACCTATAGCGATATATCGCTAACTCTGTATATAAATCAATGATAAATATACATTGAATTACCTTACCTGTGGTATATAGTCGCCCTCTTGCCTCAAAAGTGTTTTTTTGAGGCGAACTCAAAATGTGTGGGCGCCCTGTTAAGCCACATTTCTTGACAATATCGTATACAAAAGCAAACGCTTTCAAAATCAATCCATTCTGGATATAAAAACACACTTCCAGCCGACTGAAACCTTTCAGTACACTCATTTTTCCTCCAGCCACCCACCAGGTGTCAAAAAAAGATTCGTGAAGGGCGCTAGACTTCTACGCTCTAATTCTTCAAGAACAACTTTTGAAGAGAACATTTGCAAATTCAAATCACGTCTACGTGCTAGAGGCTATCAAAACGTCTGATTGAGACACTTCTATCAGACATCAAATTCACAGACTGAGGGAATCAGCGCTGAAGTAAAGGAATGAAATCTCTTAAGATATCTTGCCCCGGGCGTTGTGACACAGTATCACCCGCCAGTGCCAAACCTTAAACATGCACTTGATGCAAAACCAGCAACCACTCCTATCTTTTCAAAGGGGGAAATCCATACAAGACATACTCGTAAGAGCAAAGAAGTTAAAGAAAACAAAGACCAAAAATATGGTATCAAAGTCTCACCCGTTAAGGAGTTGTGTAGGTCTGTCAAT
The DNA here is from genome assembly GCF_036669935.1 of Montipora foliosa. Classification (NCBI taxonomy): domain Eukaryota; kingdom Metazoa; phylum Cnidaria; class Anthozoa; order Scleractinia; family Acroporidae; genus Montipora; species Montipora foliosa. Next base: position 14,627,585 of record NC_090871.1, read on the forward strand.
CCTTGCTACTCCTACTTTGCATATTCTGACCCCTTTCCAACTGGGTTATTAAAGTGTCCTTACTCCTTCTTGCTCGGACAGGGCAACGGACTAAAATGTACTAATCCCCCACCCCATAGCGAAAAGCAAAGGCCAAAATGTACTAATCCCCCATCCCTCTTGGAAGGCAACGCAAAAAGTGAATTAACCCTCACCCCCTCGGGCAAGGCAAAGAGTCAAAGACCCCACAAAGCCCCACTCATGCCCCATGTTTGCACGGGGTTGGGGTTTACAGTGACAGGTGCATTATATATTTGCATAATCCATCCCGCTCTTGTCAACATTATCTAAACGTATTTGTCTATTATATTTCACACTATGGCTATGTTCGCTCAAGTATTCAAAGTGATATAGTTTCTTACAATTTTCCTTTTCGTTTTTACTCTAAAGATTGTTGGTAATCGGTTAAGTATCTTCCTCTAATCGTAAATCTCGTTTCTTTTATTGTACACAATTAGTCTTAGTTTTGTCGTTGTATTTTCGTTTCTCTTGTTTTACCTGTTAACCATTGTAAGTTACTTTTTCGTTCTGTAAGGTTGAGTTGTTCCGATTTGTCATGCGTTGAAACCACTGCTCAACGCGAATACGGTAAACACCCGCATATAAGAACATTTTTTTCAGGTTTAAAGACGGTGCCTACTATTGTTATTGCGCATATGTTCTGCGCATCTCGAGATACTCGGGTTTCCTATCAGTGATGCTTACTAATACAGGGATATTTTTGCGCGGTTTAAAAGTATCCGGCGAAAGTAGACCTTAGTAAGTATTCTTGGTATCCATAAAGAAAATTGTGGGTAATCATGCATTTTTGAGAGATAATTAAGCTTCAATTTTAGAAAGAAAGCCATACATTGCTTTGTATTTTAAAGCTTTTTACAAATATTATTTGTGAATTATCTTTGAAAAATGCGTGGATACCCTCACTTTTCTCTTTGGATTTGAATAACACTTGTTAAGAGCTACATTTCCCGCATAATCATAAACCAGGGGAAAAAACCTTTGAATTAGTAGGCACCGTCCTTAAGGCTGATCGTGTTCTTATTTGATGGGTACGTAGTGAGAAATCAGCCTGAAAGTGTTCTTAAAATGTTCTTAAAATTGGTTTCAGAAATACCTCAAATTATATATCACTAGAGGTTTAATTAACATACAATGCTGTTTTGTGATAGATTTACAGTTCTCCTGAACATCATAGTACTTTGATATAAGTTACTGTATGTATTGTTTCCTTATCTCAATACCTTTTCCCTTTGTATTACGAACATGTTTTATTTATCAGGCTGAATTTGTTCTTATTTATATGGTGCTTTATTGGCCAAATTTCAGCCTGTTGTTCTTAATCCACTCGTTCTTATATGCGGGTGTTTACTGTAGCTGTAGCTAACTGCGGGCAGCGCTAATTTTATTTTGTACATGTTCTTAAGCCTTTAATAAACTTGAATAATAAAACATCAAAACGATTGAAATGATTGATTTTACGTTGAAGTATATATATTTTTTAAATCTTTATTGCAGCGTCTTGTTCAGACAAGAGACTTTATACAGTTGCTTGCTTGGTGTTTAAAAAGGCTGGAGGTTGTCAAAAAGATTTCGCAGTGGAAAGCTGCCAGAAGACTTGCGACCTTTGTCCACCCACATCAGGTGAATGGCATAGAACGAAGGCAACTAGGCTGAAAAATTTCCTTTGATTTTCAGATCGTCGCCAATTGTGAATGCAAGAAATAGGGAAGCTTGAAAAATTCAGGCTTGAACCCATAAAAGAAAAGTAGCAAGTTGATCTGCAGCATGGCTTTCTGTCATGAATGTTCCTCAAAGGTGGCTTAAACCAGTTTCAACAATTTCAAGAAACTGTTTTATTACAAGGCCTATTTCTTCCACACTTTTTCAAAGATTCTAGATTGTAATACTAAATCACTAAAGCAAATTACAATTAAGGCAAAAATTCTCATTTCAAATTTGACACTCTTGGCAAGTCCGGCGGTTTGTACACCTTTTTAATCATATTCGAATTCATAGGAGGTTCACTATAATATATAGATTTAGCCAAGCCTAAAAGCGGAGCCCCCGTTTCTAACCCCAGAAAGCAATATAGTGTACATGGAGAACATTATGCTTCTGCATGAAATATAAAATTAATCGTCATTATTACTGTTAGTATACAGTTTACAGTGATTAAACAGATCAAACACCTCTGAGCTGACAGCGGTAAACAAACAAGCCTTGCAAACAATAACCAACAATTTTAATCAACAACTAAAACTGAAATTACATGCACAGTGATCTCTTTCACTTGATCACTTTCTCTTGATCGTCTTTTGTGGCGTAGGAGTATCCATGGTGTCATCAAACACTTTGAAGACTTTGAAGCAGAGCGTTCCAACTGCATTATTCAGAGCAGGCTCCGCAGAAAAGATCCTCCTAACGCAGCCCCAACAGGATTAGACCCTGTGCAACAAGGCCGGGGTTGCTGCACACCTCCGCCTACGTCACCCGGGCTACGCGAACCACAAAGCGTATTCATCGCAAGCGATGTGACTTCCAAGAATCTCTCAGTTTCACAAAAATTTCCGTTTAACTGTCAACCTTTCAGTCCCTCTCTCTTCAGTTTAGAACAACAGCAAAAATCTTATTCAGTGCAGGGATGGCGCAGTGGTGAGAGCACTCGCCTCCCACCAATGTGGCCCGGGCTCGATTCCCAGACTCGGCGTCATATGTGGGTTGAGTTTGTTGGTTCTCTACTCTGCACCGAGAGGCTAGGTTTTCTCCGGGTACTCCGGTTTCCCCTAGCTCTCCTCAAAAACCAAAATTTGATTTCATTTGCGTTAACTTGTTAATTTCAATTTACAGTGTCCCCGATTAGTGCTCCACGGCGCTAGAAGATTAGACACATAAAGTTCCTTTCCTTTTTTTCCTTTCCTTTCATCTTTTCAAAGTCAACCTAAAACGTAGTAAATTCGCTTACTCAATTGCAATTTCACTTTCTGACGCGAGCAATATCGCGTCAATATCGCATAAATTATAAATTTATGTATCTGTCCGCTTATTGACAATACAAATTAGCCAATGAGCGCGCGAGAATTTTGCAGTAATTGTAAAAAAGTGTTTTGTCTCTCGCTCTGTTTCTCTCAGCTTCAAGGTGATTTTCATTGACTGAATTTTTTTCTTCTTCTCCTTCCTCAGCTTCTCTCCAGGATTTCTTCGCTTAATTAAACTTCTCAAATTTTGTCGCCTCTTGTCTCATGCTCTTTCGCTTTTCTTCGACTTTCCTGCTCTTTATCCAGTTGCTCGTCACCAATGTGATTTCCCGCCAGTAAAACGCGGGTTGCCAAATGCAACGCTGCCACGCGATTTCCCGCCAAGGAAAATTGCCCGAACACTCGTGTCCCCAGAGGCTCTCCTGCCTCCCCACCCCTACAGTCTGGACGGGCAGACCTACGTGACGTCATAACCAAAATTTCTCACATGGATAAATTTCCCAATAAATCTTACCCATGGTGCTCCGCTTTGCGCGCCTGACATCCGCTATGAGGAGTTCCGAAAATATGCTTATGTACATTTGATAATGCCGTCGAGACATCATTCGTTGATATCCAGTCGCTTCCTTTTATTCTTGATTACTTTTTCACAGAACAGCAACTTTAGGTAGCATTTGAAACACCAATGTTTGCATTACATGTACAAGATGCACTCATTGTAGGTCACCATAGACAACAGGAGAAGCCATCTAAAAAGACCTTTTAGTTTGTATGGAAACGCTTACATCTCAAAATCGCAACCATTGACCCCCATTTTTTATTGCTGGAAAGTTACGAGTAGGCTGCGATGAAACTCTTTGCAAAGTTAAAAAATTTTACATAGCGGAATCACAGCCACTTTAAGGTGGCTCCTTAGAGTATTTTGCGAATACCCTCACTACAGGGAACGAGTTACAAAACGAAACCCAGTTAATTTCTCTTAATGTTTTCTCTATATAGGTTTACCAGTATGAGTACCGACATACTAAGGCGTAAATTTTTTTTGGCGTCAATTTATTGCATCTAATGACAGGCGCGATTTCAGGCTTTACGCGCCAAACTAGCGCCTAGCTTGCGCGCGGCCCTAAACCTCTAGCCAGCCTCCTAAAATATTCCAGTTGTGAAGATAGCTGAGAGTCCGCTCCAGAAATTGTTTTTAAAATTTCTGCAAAAAATTTGAATTTAGCCTGTTTAGTACTTTCCATCGATAAAAAGGGGGTCCCTGTGTTTGTTTTTGAGATATAGACATTTAAAGACAAAATTCAGGGTGTTGTTAGATTAATCGCCTTTTGCTATGGTAGCACAATTGAGCGTATTTAAATTTGTCAAGCACTAAATGCTGGTGTATGTGAAACCATAACATAGCTGCTTGGTGATACAGTGTATGTACAGTGTTGTAACTAGAGTCAATCCTTCTAACTGTACAGTTTCTTGAAGGGAGTTGAGACTAGTGTGAGCTTCCTTAACGAAGTGGCAACGAAAGGAAAGCCTGAAGTATTGGCTCGATAGCTCTTATAACTACGATCATCTAAAAATCTTATCATATGTCTTTTCACAGTTAAAATATATCTTTTTATTAGTCATATCTAAGCCTGAGACAAATGTGCACAATGACGAATAGTAAGTATATCGAATGGGAGTTCTGTGGCGGGTGGAGCAGTGGGCCTGGTTCCCCGAGGAACTTACATTATACCCTAACACCAACCATTAGTCCAAACGGGTAAAAAATATAAAGACATTATTCCAGTTTTCATCTCTTTTCTCACAGGATATCATTGCTGTAGAGTAGTCAAAAACGCAATAGCAGCGCTATTGTTTTCTATAAAACGAGACAAAAATATAAGACAACTAACTTAAATGGGCCCTTCACAATTGATTGTATGGTTACAAAGACTACCAGACTGTGATTGGTTAACTCGAACAGAATCGTCAGGGATAGAATCAGTGATAGATAAACGCGACATGAATATAGGGTACTTAGTTCCTTGGGGTTGTCTTCACAGCTCCACAGCTCCACAGCTCTATAGCTTCATCAACTGCAAACGCCCCATTCCATATACTACTACGACGTCAGCAATTCAAAGAATTCCCTGTATTAGAACCATGATTTTTTCGTCCTCTTCAGTACCTCCACCGTCAGCAGAAGAAGAAGAACACGTCCCAACGACAACCAGACCCACAACTCATGCAATACCTCAATGTGGTGGCCAAAATTTAGCTTTACCAATTAGCCGAGGTCTAATCGTTGACCACAAGCTTCAGGGTCTCGTGATTTGGGCTCACTCTGTTCTCTCAGAACTTCATTGTGAGGATACCTGTCTGCGATTTCCCGCGTGTTTGGCTTACAATTACCACTATTCGGGAGTGATGGAACAAAGAGTCTGCGAGCTGATGAATAAAGTCACAAATGTCACGAATATTAGAGGATATTGCTGTCGATTTTTTGAGCGGGATAGAGTTCAGAATGTAAGTACGTAAGTGCCATTAGTTTTGCTTATATGTTTTGGTGCCCATCAAGTGTGCAATAAAGACGTCTGCGTTCAGAAAAGTTGGGCACAGGTCAATGACCTACAACCGTAAAATCACATAAGCACGTAATACAATCGTGGACAAAATTGGTGACAGACTGTCACTTTTTACTCCCAACTCCATATCTAAACCAAGTACTGTATTTCCATCCAGTAAATTCATGTTGCGGATCCACTCTCCCCCCAAAGAATGTTAAGAGATTGCCGGTCATTTCAGTTAGGAGGTTTAAGTTAGGAGCTCATGGTCAGCATTTTCACAGACTAATCTATTTTTAGACCAGTTTTTTTTCCAATACGTTTAGGGTCTTACTTCCAAGATTAAAGTCATAAGGTAATATGGAACGTAATCACAAGACATACTTGAGCCACTGATGGCAACCGGAAGACTACCGGAAGACTACCGGAACTTTTTAACTCAGTGTCAAGGGACTTAACACATTTATACTTCTATGTATCATTTCTCAATTACGTACGATTAGTGTATAATATAAATCTGGGAGAAATGCCAGTCCTGACATGCCAAATGTTCATACATACACACCTACGTGCTTAACTGACCACACCGCCTTGGGGCTCAGTTTCAGGGAAAAGGAAACATAATCAGCGAAAGGACAGAAAAGAACAACAATAACATCTGTTAAGAATCCCAACTGGCCGGAGGCAAACCAGTTGGCTATTTACAAGTGCAGCAGAAAAGTTTGACAGGGACTACCAGGATCAAATTCAACGTCGGAGTGGTCAGAATTAGTCTTGAACCCACTTCCGGTTCCCGTTCTTGTCTTAATTAAAAACATCTCGTGCTGAAGCAACCTCGTTCCCAGGGTCTCTCTTCTCTGCCTCCATTGTCGTCTCAACGGCAATGGAGGCAGAGAAGAGAGACCCTGGGAACGAGGTTGGTACAAAAAAGTCTATACCAAGGATGCATGCATTTTATCCCGATTTGCTTACTATTTCCCATCCTCCTTATTTCACATGATTTTAGGTCGAGAACGGAAAGGTTGAAAGATCCTTGAAACACATGAATCTGAAAAAAAAACATTTAACAGAGGAATATCATGTTACATCTTTCTTGTCCTCTGTTGATCTCATTGCAGATTCTTCTGGGATCTCAGCAGTGCTCTGGCTAACCACGAAGAGACGTTAGCTCAAAATAGGCGGTTACAAGGTAGCTACTGGAAGCAACTGGGTGGTTCAAGTGAAATTAACAGAACGAAAACCTAAAATGTAGGAGATACAAGCAGAAACCTCGGCAGTAAAAAACTATGAGAATAATAGCTTTCGAAATTACCAAATGTTTGTAAAGTCGATCGAGATTTTTAAAAGCTCTTGACATAATCTCTATCTTATTAGAAGGGATAACAATCATTTCAAGAAATAAATAAATATAGAACTAACTGCAGACAGTACTGTTTCGGCCATCTGGGCCTCATCAGTGGCGATATATTACAGTTAGTAGCAGTTAGATATAGCTCTTTGGCATTACGAAGCTTTTGCTTTCATGTCCAAATTGAGAACTATACTAGGTTGAGTCATTGCCGCTAGCTATTGCGCATGCTCACTAGCTCGCTAGTTCGAGTACTCTGGCATGGCTTAGATGTACCACATGTGTGGGACATTTGGGGTGGCTTTTTAAGCTGAACCTCCTATCGTATCATCACCACTGCACTGATGAGGCACAGAAGGCCAAATCAGCGGCTATATATATAAATTTATTTATAGACCACAAATGAAGCGATGACACAACTTTAGTTTACATCTACGTTACGGCCTTCTTTAGGATGATTAAACCAAAGTTGTGTCATCTCTTCATTTGTGGTCTATTTTTTATTTATTGCTAGGAGACAACATTTTATGCTTGTGATAACCACTACACCACTAGGACAACCATGCTGGCAACACAGCAATCGAAGGTGTGATTAAAGCCCGGTTTACACTACAGAAAATATTTGGCATGGGTGCCAAAAAAGAGTGCAGCAAACTTTGTTTACACTACACCATTTTTACCGTACCAAAATACCGTGCCAAAATTTTTGGGCCCGCGTAACTTCTCATGGAGCCATGCGCAGTTCAACTTTAATGAAGAACGTCGGCGTGATTTTGGTGGAGAATGAGCCGCCATCTTGAAATGTACTTTAGAAAACCACTAGCCTATATGAATTAAGGCTCAAATTTTGCCCTTTAAAGTGTTTACACTGCTTGTTCTATCCGAACCGTGCCTATTTTTTCAGTCCGTGCTCGGACTACCTCGCCGAAGGTCCCAGCACGGGTAAGAATTTTGGTTCGGCACGGATAAAATTTGGTACTGACAGGTTGTTTACACTGCAAATTTTATCCGAGCCGAACCTTTTATTTTTTGGGACCCGTGCCAATTTCACCCAAGCCGTGCCAAAAATTTTCTGTAGTGTAAACCGGGCGTTACTATCGATCTCAGACATCCGTGGACAAGGGCTTTTTTTCAGCCCACTTTACGGACTGTTGATTTCAGTCTGTGGTTGAAAACTTCTGATCACGTGATAACATTTTTTGTGGCTCTGTGGTTTTGAAAATACCGACCACGTGGCGCTAGTCCTTCGTTCTTCCCACGGCCAAGAAAAGAAAAAAAAACCTGAAGAAAATTTTCCACCTTCTTCTTATTTCGTCGGACAAGGCTTTTCCTGAATTACCCGTAATAGCTTCGGCCGGGTTTCAATCGCTGTCAACATCGTTTCGCGTTTTTTTCTTTGGGGAGAGCAACAGAAAATAGCGTCACGACATTAGTTTTTTCGAAACCGCAGAGCCACAAAAATGTTATCACGTGATCAGAATTTTTTAACCGCAGACTGAAATCAACGGTTCGTGAAGTGGGCAGAAAAAAGCCCTTGTCGACGGACGTCTGAGATCGATAGTACGTGGTTAGGATGTAGGCCTCCCAGGAAATTTTCTTTCAAAGTGGCAGAGTAGGAACTTATAACTCCGCTTGAAACCCAACTAAGGATCAAGTTAATGATACACGACCGTAGTCAATTTAGCGACAAGGAAGGATCCACAAGGGATACTGGCTAATTCTATTTGTGTAGGAAGAGTATATGAGAGAAACCCTGACCCCGTATACCCCAAATAATCATATTGTTTACGGAATAAATGTTTAAAAGAAAATTCGCCCTGAGCGGGGTTTGAACCCACGTCCCCCGTTACTAGTCGGGTGTGATAACTACTACACCACCAGGACACCATGCGGGCAACACAGCAATCGAAGAGGTGATTTACGTGATTAGGGCGTGGGACTAAAATAGTGAAAATATGCCAAAAATATGCTCAAAAGTTGCCGAGCAGAATCTGGCTAGGCCTACAAGTTAAGACAAAACCTTCTAGCTGACCTCGAAGTAAAAAAAACCAGCCTCCCCTTTCGTTCTGACGCTTCTTTTAGCATCAAACTGTCAATGACTGTCAGTGACAATGTAGTTTTCGTTGAGTTACAAATAGACAGTACAGCAGTCGAAGGCAACCCAAAGGCTCCTTTTTCAACGGCTTTTATCGTTATTACTGTAAGGGTGGGCGTCTCTGCAATCCTGTTACATGCACAACTCGTCCCCAGTAGTACTGGAACTCCACGATTTCAATCGTGTTTCTGTAGTTAATGTTTCAAACACGGTAAAGCTGTGATCAATATCCTTTAAATGATTTATTGAGATAAAAACAAAGAGCAAAAAAAAAGTTGACAACGAGTTTCAATTTTTTTTATTTCAAAAGAACAGTGAATGGATGAATGACCGCCAATGACCTGCAATCAGACTCTTGCTTGAACTTTGCTCACGTGTTAACCTGGCGATTGATTCAAATATCCACCCTCCTTTGTGTGTAATCTTGGTGTACGTCTTTAACTTAATGAACATACTCTGGTCCAACTCACCTTCAAAATTAACGAACATATGCAGTGTCTCATATATGGCAGTGTAACAAGTGTAAATGCGTAAGTTGCCTATCCAAATGCGATTATCTTTCCAACTTTCATTTCATTCCGAAGTTCAAATACATGAAATTAATTTCAAATAGCCTTATATCTTTTCATTCAACTGTTATGGGATATAAGTTAAAATCGTAACCAACTTGCTCCCAGCTGGCTTGATACCAGAGAAATCGCAAGGGCATGCGCAGTCGCAAGATCATGGTTCAAATCCGGTTTTTCAAACACCTGAGAGCCCGCTTTCGTTTTAGTCAGCGCCAAGAACACGGATTCTGACCAGGGCCAAGCAAGGGGTCCGCGAATCACAAAGTTTCGACTCGTCTACGCAGAGTAAAAAATTGGGAACTCGCAACACTGAGTAGGTGCCAATAGTTCGGTACAAAAATTATGGACTTTCACTGTGACTGCATGAGCATAAATTGGCCCCTGGACAAGCTTGACAAAGTCCGTGTTCTTGGTGCTGCCCGAAAGAAAAGTGGGCTCTAAGGACAAGATTGGCAACTGCTTAAGTTGTATCTCCAACTGCGATGATCTCTCCAACTATCATTTTAAAACTCTGTCAGTAACAATTGGAACGAAAAGCAACATCGAGAGAGAAAGAACAACCGAAAACTCCA
>NC_090871.1:14640225-14642725 GCF_036669935.1 Montipora foliosa
CGTGATCACAACGCAGATATCTCAAAGCCTTTCTCCCTGCGTCTTGCTTTGCAGATTTAGATCGACCTCTTCCTTTGTGAACATTTCCGTCGACTTTCACTTTTACAACGAATGTTGGGAAATGTGTTTGTCATTTTTGAGAGACAATTCAACCTCATAGGTTACGTACTTGCTCATTTCGTTGAGCTGCATCGCAGGGCTTTAAAGAGGCCCTCCGTAACTGCGTCGTCCGCTGTTTGAATAAGGTGGTATGTATTTATTGTGTCTTTAGTCTATGTCAGTAAAATCCCTGTTGCTTTTCACAACAGGCAAGTCTCTTTCGTTCTCGAGAATAAAGCGCATTTTACAATCAATTTTGTATGTAAGTATATAATAAATAATAAAACGCATGAATTTGTTTGTGCATTTCGTGATTTATAGTCACTCGTGGTGGCTTGAAAGTTCTCAAATTGCACTCCGAGAATTTTTAGAACTTTCAAAACATTACTCATGCCCATAAATCACGACATCCTCTCGACTTCATACGATGTTCCGTACTTAAAAATTGGCGATTATAAATGTATTCCATAGATTCAAAGTCTTAATACTTTCTGTTTACTCTATTTAGGAAACTGTCGAATCTGCACCTGCAAAGAACAGGGGCTGGACAATCTACAGGCCTGCGAGTTATGCGAGCCATGCGGATTTCGCTTTTAAGTCTAAGCACCCATTTCAAATAGCGCTGATAAACCGGCAGGTTAGTTTGCAGGTTGCAGGTTGCAGGTTGCAGGTTGAAATTTACTGTGACTGTTACATGAATAGCTAACCTTAGGCTTAATTAGGCCTAAAGAAACGTTTTTAGGCCTAAGGAGGCCTAAAGAAACGTTTTAGGCCTAATTAGGCCTAAGGTTAGCTATTCATGTAACAGTCACAGTAAATTTCAACCTGCAACCTGCAACCTGCAACCTGCAAAAACTAACCTGCCGCTGATAAACAGTACTAGGTCTAAGCACCCATTTTGCAACGGTTAGCTTTCAATAACTGTGTGACTCGCATGTTGACTCGCATGGCTCGCAGTCATGGCTCGCATGGCTCGCACATTGTTATCGCATGGCTCGCATGGCTCGCACATTGTCATCAGTCCAAAGAATATCATTTTAGTTTGAAGTGGAAAAATGAGTCACGCAGACTCTTAGGGACGGAAAGATTGCATTAGAGCCGAGCTCTTATTGTAACAATCGCAAAACAACGCACAATAACACTCACAGCGGCAACGCTACATTACGCAAAGGGGTTAAGTTTGTACAGAAACTGTGGAGCTGTGTAGGGCCTGGTGGGGAAATGAAACACAAAAATAAGTTTATCAACTGAGTTAATATTGTAAATTGACCACCGTAAAGAAATTCGATACCACTCTGATAAACTGAAACTGAAAGTGAAAATGCCGTATTCCTTTTCAGTAATCAGAGAGGAAAAAGAAATTACATAACTAGAATTCGCTTACCTCGTCGACGAAATCAGTATGCAATTCAGGACTTCTTCGCCTCGATAACTCCTGGAGTATTTTGTGCCGCTTACAACTTTGCTTCCTTTCAGTCGGCTGCCTTCCCCTCATCTCATGATGATGACGCAGAGATCTCAAAGCATTTTTCGCAGCGTTTTGTTTCGCAGCTTGTTTAGATCCACCTCTTCCTTTATAGACATTTCCGTCGACTTTCACTGTTACAACGAACGTTGGCCAATGTGGAGGGCCGTTTTGAGAGACAACCTTATAAGTTACGTCCTGCCTCATCTCGTTGAGTTGCATCGCAGGGCTTTTAAGAGGCCCTCCGTAATCGCTTGGTCTGCTGTTCGAAGGTGGTGGTCTGTAGTTATTGTGCCAGTAGTTTCTGACGGTAGAATTTCTCTTGACTTTCACAACAGGCGAGTCTCTTTTGTCGTCGAGAAAAAGAACGCCTTCGAATTTTATCGCCATTCTTCTTGTCCAAACGTGACAAAATTATCAAGGCTGGCAGTTTCACGTGTCAATTCAAGATTCTTATATTCATGTCAAGTTGTCATATATTTTAATATGTCAAGTTTGTTATATTCATATCAAGTTCCCAGATATTAATGTCAAAACAATTTTACCTTACCAATGCAACTATGCCTATATCAAGCCGACTTTTTCATGATTTTTGCTAAAAAAAAATTCATGCAAAGTTTTTATAAGTCAAGGAAGCCAGGGTGCAGAGCATGTCAAAAAGGAAGAGGGAATGTGAAAACCATGGCGGCCACGAATCTTGTCTGTGTTCACAATGCACCGCGTGCCTGAGGAAGTCCAAGCTGAGATCTTGCCGAGAAGAGAAGAGCAGAGCAGTACGAAGAAACGTTACGAGTAACGTATCAACGCATCATTCGAAACAAGGTAGCTCTCAGTCATGACATTGAGCAGCTGATGAACGCCTTAACGTGGCTTAGTACAGTTTTCCGAAGAAAAAGATCAATGTTTTGGAATCTGTGAAATTAAAGCAACTGGAAG
>NC_090871.1:14655225-14657725 GCF_036669935.1 Montipora foliosa
TGTCTACCCCGCCCCCCCCTTGACAATTGACACTAATTTGTAGAAAATCCATTATTAGGGACAGCACTATCAGGATTGATGTAAAAGATGGAAACCCAACACCTAAAGCTAATTTCATGGTCAATACTTATAGTATCAACTGACTTTTTTAAACCAATAAACAGAATGGCATTTGTCAAGCCATCGTCAATGTTAAGACACGAATTGTCTGTCATGTCAAAAAGAGCCGTAAAAGTGGAGTGCATGGGTCCAAGAGTGAATTAGATAAAAGTGTTGATCTATCACTTTGCGGACTTGCCCCAGCACAGTCACAAATACATTTTTTTTAGATGCACTTTGCGCGAGAAACAAACAAAGGACAACCAACTTTAACCAATCAGAAGAAGCCATGTCACGCGTGACTGCTTCTCCCATGTTTTTTTCAGGGACATGAAAACTGATTTTCGCGGGAACGGGTATTCTAAAAATAGACTCATTTGTGACTGTGCTGGGGAGCCCACCCATGCCATAACAACACTCTTATCTAATTCATGGGTCTAAGGCCAGGCTGATATTTCAAAACTAGCTTATTCTCTAACTCATTAAAAATGGCTCAGCTAGTACAGAGAGGAGAGGCCTGTAATTTGCTGGGTCAACTTTTAAAAATTGGAGTTACTCTGGCACTCTTCCAGTCTTTGGGAATGATACCAGTGAAAATATATATGTGTCAGGGAAGACCCAACAACTTGTAAATGATAACTTGGCAGGTTGGAATACCGTCGAGACCATCAGCCTTGCCCACAAGGATATAGTTCATAAGTTTGCGCCGCCGTTTGAACCTGCTGTACTTTCCTCGTTGTCAGTTTCCTCGGTGTTATGGCAGTAGAGGCTTTTCAGTCTCACCAAGATTTGTCTTAAAGCGTCCATTAGCCGCTCAATGTCATGACTGAGAGCTACCTGGTGAAGACGTGTTTCAATGATGCGTTAATACGTTACTCAACGTTTCCTCGTACTGCTCTGCTCAGCCCTTCTCGACAATGCAAAAACTCAGCTACGCGGTGAATTGTGAACACAGACAAGCTCAGTTTACGAAGAACTCTTCTGCGCAATCTCGTTCCCAGGGCTTTTCTCCGCCGAGCCCTGGGAACAAGGTTGCTCTTGAAGACGTTCGTGGCCTATGCGGCTCGTTCTCAGCTTCCCTCTTCCTTAGAAATGCTCGTTACCGGGCTTTCCTGATTTATAAAAATGTGCACGTAAACTTGACATGAGTTTTTTTGAGCAAAAATGAAAAAGTCGCCTTGGTAGAGGCATAGTTGAATTGGTAAGGGAATTGTTTTGATAAAATATCTAGGAAATTGGTATAATAAATATATCGTTTGACATAAGTATATGACAACTTGGTATGAATAAAAGAAACTTGATGTATAAATATATAACTGACACATGAAACTGGCAGCCTTGATATTTTGTCACGTTTGGACTAGCATACGCCATACTGATTACCACTTGAGGCGTGAGTGAAGAAGCTCGTTTGGTCTTTGCCCCTGCAAGGAGGAATTTCATTTCTCGCGTAAGTAAAGTAGAGTGATATAGTATTAACGTTCTTGTTCCGTTGTGTTCACCGCGGTCACTCATTTCAAGCCAGTACCACCATGAAGAGCAATGATTAGAAAAATAATTGATAATAGTTGACACGTTTTCGGAAAAGGTGTCTGAATTAAATAACTCTTCGCAGCAAGTAACCAATGAAACAAATTCAAAGAGCCTCGCCTTCGTTTTGGCAACCAATGATGCTCTGTAATGGGTTGTTCGAAGCAGAGTTCGCCCTAACTAGAATTAAATAATGTCAAGTCAGACAACCTGGAGATTTTGAACTGGTTACAGGTCTAGGGCCGGTGCATGCGCTATTTGAAATTAACGAAAGACACTCTTGCACCACGAGGCTGTTTATTATGGATTTGAAACACAGTCCAACAAAGTTAAGCAGGTCCTTCAGTATATCTCTTGTTTTCCTTCAACACGAAACCAGCTGCTAATCACAAACGGTTTGGATGAGAAATTACTACCCATGGGGGAGCCCATGGGGTTGAGAATGGTCACTCGTGCAAGTCAAATATTATTGAAGAAATTGCCTAAAATATAGACCTTGTGTACCTGGTCATCGGCTTCTGGTTGCAATGGCAACAAAAGAGCCATCTAAAAACACCCTGTATTTTGTCTTTAAACCCTTTTATCTTAAAAAACGAACTCGGTGACCCCCATTTTTTATTGCAGGAAATTGATTTTCGGGCTAAAAAGAACTATGTGCTGGGCTAAAAAAAGTTCTTCGGAGTGGATTCATAGCCACCTTCATAGTTGGAAAATTTTATGGTGGCTCTGAATCCGCTCCCCTGAGATTTTTTTCTACCTTTCCAGAGAGTTTTATCTTAGCCTGCTAATCTCTTTTCTGATGACATTTTCCATGACATTGCCCTTACGTGAAACAGTGTTGTAGAGTTAATCGTTCAAATACGGCTATTCC
>NC_090871.1:14662725-14667725 GCF_036669935.1 Montipora foliosa
CCACGAACTCCAAAACTTACTCTCAAAGTAAACAGCCTTTGGATAAAAGTCAAAGCTCAAAATTTTGCCAGTCAGGTGTTAAACAAACACTCTTTCAAAATCTGGTGAAGGAAAAAAGTGATTTTTTGATCATAGTTGCACTTAATCTATGACCTGCGGTTTGATTAATTGTTTCCCCGAAATCCATGTTTTGCTCAAGAGTTGAAATGCAGTTTATCAAAAGCGCCACCTTCGTCATCTCCCGATGCTGATGCTATAATCATTAGTTATTCCATACGGCTATTACCAATAGACACACACGTTTTGTTTTAAAGGATATCTGATCGGTTACAAGCTTTTTAGCTTTGATTGGACGTCCTTGCTCTTCTGTTTCTTTCTTTTGTTTCCTTTTTATTTGTGTATTCTTGGTATAGCGGGAAAAAAATAATTGAATAGACATATAAAATAAACCAACAGTCACGGCTATTTCCCGACGACGCGACTAAAATTATGCGCTTTGTTTATTTATTTTGATTTAATATATTTTTATGCGCTTTACGTATATAGGAACCACTCAATCATCTGCAGTCTCCTCGTGCCAGGCCTTACGATCTTCACCTGTTGCGTCCGGTATTTATTGGATTGATCCTGACGGTGGTTCCCAAGACAATGCGTTCAAGGCTTACTGTGACATGGAAACGGATGGTGGAGGCTGGACTCTAGTGTGGAGTTATAAGTTCACGGAGTACGATCGTTTCACGATTGCATCGAACGCAATCAACCCAAGACCTAACTGGTCAATAACCTCGGCAGTTAATGTTCCCAACTCTACAACACCGCCGCTCAGCGAAAGAGACTACAACGCTTTAAACTTTTCTCACTGGAAACAACTTGGCAAGGAGGTCCTGATCAAGAGCAACATTAACAACTGGTTGGTGTGTCATCCGGGAACTGGAAGTTTGGTTGATTGGCAGGATGGGAATGTCAGCTGTCAGATCATTAAACAAGTGACAGACACATGCAGAGGAACACAAGCGCCCTCTCAATTTACCCGATCGCAAGGCTATGGACCCATCTTCCACACCACGGGCACTGGTCCTTTCTCAACCACCTATTACTACTTTGATGGCAACACAGAGAATCACTGGCCCACACATGACCCTTGCGGAAGAAACAGTCCTCATCAAATCAAAAATGTAAATGATCCGCATGGTAATATTTATGTTCGAAAATAACATTTTGTTTTTTCTCGATTACTAACCAATTTCAAGTTACTAAAATTAGACTTGGAACAATAAACAGGATTTCGAGGCTCTCGGAAATAAGAGATTTGCATTAGTAACTTCCGGGGATCTCAAGATGTCTTTCTTGACGACTGAATTTGCACATATATACGAAATTGGGGTATAATTAATGAGTCGAATTTTCCGAATTCCTTGGCTGAAACCTAGTAAATAAGGAAAATAGTATATCAATTTCATTGTTACTTTTTCGGCACATCATTCCTTCCAGCAAAATTTCAAATATGGCAATGAAACCTTCTCGACAACTATTGTACACACTCTACATTTCCTATGTTCGGAAAAGCTGTTCTTTTTAGCATGTTCTCAAAATAAGAACAGAGATAGATAAGGACGATAAACCGTAAGCCCCGTCTCACGCCCCTTCGATGTTTATAAATCTGTGGGACGCAAAAGAACCCACACGCTATTCCCAAAGAGTAGGGCATGGAGCTCCCGATGTGTGGTGTGTTCATTGTGTTGTGTATCATGTTTGGTAGGGTAAATGCTCGGATATACTAGCTACACCAAGCTACCCTAAACTGAATCTGAAGGTAAATAACGATATGATGACAATGATGAAAGTAATAAGGTTTTTAGTCTAAATTGTCTTCTTTTTGAAGATACAGATAGTCTTGTTGCACCCAAATGCACCCGGAAAGTACAGGGTAAACGAAAAACAGCAAAAGGAGGAGGGGAAAGTCGTCTTCGCTTGCGCTTCCAATTTCGAGTGTAACTACATCTCATCATTCAGGTGCTATTCTTTTTTTAACTTTTTGTTTGGTCAGTGACCTAGCCCATGAATGGCTGTGAGATTGCCGGTGATTTTGTATTGGCCGAAGCGAAAAATACCATAATACTATTTGTTTGTCCACCCAAAGTTTGACTAAGCATTGTTTCCTGTTTCTCTTGGGACTTACAATGTTCCCAAGAGAAAGCAAAAACAATGCATATTCACTTGAAATTTGGGTGGGCAAACAAAGAGTATAATTGTATTTTCCGCTGCGGCCAATAGGACATTTGCACGACCACGCCATTTGACTACAAGTACCAGAATCCTTCAGGTTTCGCTTTTCTCATGTTAATTAGAGCTGTTATTTTTACCCCACTGGGAATACAAAATTTAAATATAAAAAGAAAAACAAACTGAATTGTGGTAGTTGTTGTCAAATGACGCCATCGTGAAAATTGCCTTTTGATACAGACCTCACTGCTTTATCATGTAAATCGTGTTGTTGTAATTCTAACTAGCGTACATTAGCATTAGAAAAGCACAAAGGTTTGCACGTATTAAAGCATGCAAGCAAGGGTCACTGGCAGCCTAAATTCCATTCTTAGGCCAGGTAACCTACAACGCTACAACTGTAAAAAGGTCTATTGAAAGTTTAAAAACCTAAAAAGCAGGGTGAAGCACGCTATCACCAACACGGTGTTAGTTAGCCTGTGTCACCTTGCTTTTTGTTGTCTATTGAAAGAACGATGTGCGTGAAACTACCTCCTTTTTTAATGAATGTTTATGCGACGAATAGGAAATTTCCGATCTTCACTTTGTGCGCTTGAAATTTCCACCTTAGCTTAGTTAATTCAAAACCTCTGTAGCGGAAGGAGATAATTACAAGTCAGTCACCACTAACAACCGACACCGAGGTGAATAGTTGTTTTAGTATATACTAAAACAGTGAGATGATATAGCACAAAAAGATGATTTTTAACTCATTTATTCCTGCAAAGATTACAACAATTTCGGCAGCAAATTCCGCGCGAATTCCTCGAAGGTGAATAGCAAAGGATATCCGGAGTTTGAGTAGCCAATCAGAGCGTGCGTTCAACGCTATCCACTGTTTAAGTATATACTAACAAGAAGTAGTGTATAGATTACTAAAACAGTGGATAGCGTTGAACTCGCGCGATGATTGGCTCTACAAACTGCGGATATCCTGTGCTACTTACCTCCGAGCAACTCAGGAAAAAATGGCGTCCCGATTAGCAAGACAAGTGAAGAAAACATCCAAATTAATTTTTTGTGGTGTATATTATTTCACTGTTTTAGTATATACTAAAACAACTATTCACCTCAGTGTCGGTGGCTAGCGTTGGATGTTTACCTCGCCGCTTCTCGGCTCGGTAAATATCCACCGCTAGCCACCTCCACTTCGGTGAATAGTTGTTAATTAGTATATGCGACGGCTTTGAGCCGTAAAATTTTCATTCAGCTGTAAATTGCAAAGAAAGAAACGAATTCCTCAATAAAAATACCTTCAAAGTGAGAGTGTGTGTGTTCATTTCGTACTGTACAGTATGCATGTTGAGGCCCGGGCAAAGACCGCTTGGAACCCGAACCGGAATCGGAACTGGAACCGAAACCGGAATAAGGAATGTCCATAATTTTCATCTAAAAAAATTGTAAGACACACTTTAAACTGCAAAACTGATTTCTACACCATTTTTACGCATTTGGAGTAATAACTCGGCTCCTTAATCAAAGCTATCCGCTCCAAAAAAATGCTCTCTCCGTTTGACTTTATTGAACCGTTTGCCCTCCCTTCCAACCGTGTTGAAAGATGTTGAATCGAACCTGGAAGTTGAATCGATGGTCAATGAGTTTTTACACTTTTCGTCAACAACCATTCAACATTTCTCTTATTATCGCGAATGTTGAATGAATTTGGAAATAACAATTATTCGCAATATTTTTGTTTGCCTCTCTTTAAGGATAATAGCTTGACTACTCGATGTCCAATTACAACTAACTAGCAATATAATTAATAGGTAAAAGGACTAGTGCGCTCGACTCCGGATCGAGTGGTCCGGGTTCGGGGCCTGGCAGGGGACATTGTGTTGTGTTCTTGGGCAAGACACTTTACTCTCACGGTGCCTCTCTCCACCCAGGTGTATAAATGGGTACCGGCGTAATGCTGGGGGTAACCCTGCGATGGACTAGCATCCCATCCAGGGGGGAGTACAAATACTCCTAGTCGCTTCATGCTACAGAAACCGGAGATAAGCGCCGGCCTGATGAGCCTTCTGGCTCGTAAGCGGAGACTTTTAAAAGGACTAGATGCTTTTCCAATTTTTCAATAATCGGATTCAAAAAATTCCTCGGGCTGCCAAATTGGACTCGGCCTACGGCCTCGTCCAGTTTTGACTGTCCTCAGAATTTTTCTCATCCAATTAGTTCCAAATTGGACAGCATGTAGACCTCTTACATATACTAATCATAGGCGAACGAAAATACAGTAACTGGTCACCAAAAATAACTTGAAAGCAAAACGACATTGTATTTGCTTTGCTGGCTTGTTGCGGCTCTCCGAAAATGTTGCCTAGTGTTTTACCAAAACCTTTGCGCTTTACTTTTGTGTAAGGACAAAAAGGTATGAGCACGTCTTAATTTATGATGTTCGATCAAAAAATGGGCTGAGGATGAATATAAACACCTGTCAGTGAAGGAGCACCCACACAATAGTATGTTTAGGAAATTTAATACAAATTGCTTTCAACACAAACAGAATATGATTGTGACAATCGGTTAAAGTAAGAGGGATTTGGATGGTTGGATGAGCGATTTGTCGATAGACGGAAATGCAACACTTAAAATTCCTAACTAACAACAGGTCAGTGACAAAGACTTTTTCACGAAAGACGTTGAATTATGACCTTTGTTACACGGAATCGATGAAGGCTCGGAATACGCGGAAAAAATCCGAATATTCCTTGCAGGAGTAGAAACTTTAACCTTCCGAT
>NC_090871.1:14677725-14682725 GCF_036669935.1 Montipora foliosa
TAAACACAGGCAAATTATTTTGTCAGTTAACTCTCAGGCTACCGAGATGCAACTTGTTTTGCCTGACATACACTTTTCTAAACAGCAGTGGTGAATTGGTTTTTTTTTTTTTATTTTAAAGCAAACCATTTTTAAGTTTTACACTTATGGAAGTCGATAAAAGAGTAATAAAACTCAACAGCTATTACACCTTCGAACATCTGCTTCCCTAATTCTCCGGTTAAACATGAAACGTTAGTGATGTATTGGTATATTTGTTAATTTAAACACAGGCAAATTATTTTGTCAGTTAACTTTCAGGCTACCGAGATGCAACTTGTTTTGCCTGACATACACTTTTCTCAACAGCAGTGGTGAATTGGTTTTTTTTTTTATTTTAAAGCAAACCATTTTTAAGTTTTATACTTATGGAACTCGATAACTGAGGAATAAAACTCAACAGCTATTACACCTTCGAACATCTGCTTCCCTATTTCTCCGGTTAAACATGAAACGTTAGTGATGTAATGGTATATTTGTTAATTTAAACACAGTTAAATTATTTCTTAACTTTCAGGCTGCCGAGATGCAAAAATTTGGTTTTATCAACGGAGTTGATAATGTAAATTGAGGGGTGGCGAATGGCTCTTCAAAAACTCTGGGGCTCGCAAAATTTTAGTCGAATTTCACGGGTCTCGCAATCTCGTTTTTTGGGCGGTTATGTGCGTCTCGCAGTCTCGTTTTTTATATGAAGGTGTCAAACACTTTGAAGTCTCGGTCTTGCAATCTAAAAAGTCAAAATGTCTCGGGCTCGCAAAGAAAAACGCTGGTCTCGCCGTCTCGCAAAGTCTCACATTTACCATTCGCCACCCCTGCGACCTGCGATCTGCAGATTAGACCCGCCGAATTTCGGAACGTGATCACCACTTTCCCGCAACAAATTACCGACTTGAAGGCGACAAATCTCTCTTCGAAAGAGCTGATAAAACTTTCCTTCGACAAATTGGCTAACATTTTACCCTGGATGCCAGAGGTCTTCTCGCTCACCAGCGGCGAGGAGCGTCGAAGTAGTGCTGGTCGGCGAGAGACGACGGCGACCTGAACCATTTTTCCCTGGGTGAGAGAGTTAATCCATAAATCCTATAGAACGAAAAATGGTTCCGTATCCCAGCACTAACCGCCACTGTCGATGCGCGCAAACGAACTGAAATAGATTTGTGTTCCCCACAAAATTCATCTCGCCCCTAAATATGGTCATTCAATAAAAAATTAACTACTTTTTTCTGCTTAACGTAAGTTCACAGTACAATCTGATCGATCCTGAATGCTTTAACACTTTTCTGAATACGAAACACCTTTTGTGTTACGTTTTTAGCCTTCGTTGATGGATATCTACACCGTCAGGAGACGTCCAGCCGAGAATTCCTGAGTCGGCTTAAGCTCCTCATGGAAGTTAAGAAGACCATTTAAAGGGGTCACCCAGAAGTCTTAACAGCAGAGGCCCTTTGGCTCACAGGTCCTCACACATTCGTACGACGAAACACATCCTTTTCTGGGGTTAAAAACCTGGCTACCGGCCTGTTAATTAATCATTTGTAGGAAGAAGAAATTCCTGTCCTTAAAAATAGACACGCATTGCTTACGTGTGGTAGTGAAGTAACACAGCGATTTATTCCATAGAAAATGTCAACTGAGCTGTGTGTTGTCTTCCAGGAGATTCAAGTTGTCCTTGCTTACTATGTAGGTCTAACAGTACACGATATCGTTTTGGTATTGTCTATCATTGTAGTGCCATGGTAGAAGTCTTGGGTAAATAGCCTGAGAAGACATGTGGTTACTAGCAAAGTACTGAACCCAGAAAGATTGAAGAAAATAAATGGGAGGTGAGAAACATATGCTTCTGGGCTGACATGTTAATAATTTTCAAGCTCCCTCACAACTTCTTTCACCACAAGTTTAAGCGTGCCCTCTGAGCATCTGACAGCTTTGTAATACTAAAGGTTACTAACGTGAAGCATCTGTGTCAAATGATGGCAAGATACCGGGTTTTCGTAAGTTTCTTTTTCTGTCAAGTGTTATAAAGTTTGACAATAAATGGGCGAATTCAAAACAAAGATCACAATCGCCCACCATTGTTTCTGCAAAGTCAAAAATTTACTCTCCAAGACGAGGTTATTTATCACCAGGTAATTCCATCATTTTGGAAATAGCAGCTACTTTATTAGTCATCGGCGTCACAATTTTTTGCTGATTTTGGGGCTCATTTTGTTGAACTCAAGCACGCTTCCAGCAGACCTGTTTATTTTTGGGTAGTAGCCAAAACGCGGGGCCGGGACCGGGGCCGGGGTCGGGGTCGGGGTCGGGGTCGGGGTCGGGGTCGGGGTCGGGGTCGGGGTCGGGGTCGGGGTCGGGGTCGGGGTCGGGGTCGGGGTCGGGGTCGGGGTCGGGGTCGGGGTCGGGGTCGGGGTCGGGGTCTGGTTCGGGGTCGGGGTCGGGGTCGGGGTCGGGGTCGGGGTCGGGGTCGGGGTCGGGGTCGGGGTCGGGGTCGGGGTCGGGGTCGGGGTCGGGGTCGGGGTCGGGGTCGGGGTCGGGGTCGGGGTCGGGGTCGGGGTCGGGGTCGGGGTAATCTACGAAAGAGACATCTTTGTTTTTCGAAATTAAGAGAATTTCAGACTGAAATTGGAATTTTTGTGGGGAATATACACTAACTCCTTGAGACACTGAAGATCCGCTGAGCTCCACATTTTAAAAGCACATTTTAATGTTTACTTCGTAAGAACCTCCGCAATACAATTAAAACGAAACAGAACATAGAACTTGTTTTCGCAAAATTGTTTTCAATGTTGTTCTGTTCTTTATAGTGATATTGGATTCGATCCCGTGACGTCCGAATAGAATTGACTAGCAAGTTAGCAAGTTCCCGTGCGACTCTGGCTTTACTACAAACCGTTTCTAGTAAAGACAGACAACAACATGACAGCAACACGAGCAACGAGGAAATTTAAACTTTGCGTGACTGCGTGACGATCACATTTTTTTTATTTTTCTCAAGAAGTAAACATTGCAATGATCAGCGAGTCTTCAGTGTTTTTGGCAGTTGGCGTATATTTCATGCACTCCAATTTCAGCATTTCCGGAAATGATCTTAACTTCCAAAAACAAAGTCCGATTTTCGAAAAGACTAAGTCAGGTTATCGCAAAAACCATCAGGAGAATAACGACAAAAATTGAAACCAAAAAAAATGAGAAAAAGAAAAGGCACCCCGACCCCGACCCCGACCCCGACCCCGACCCCGACCCCGACCCCGACCCCGACCCCGGCCCCCGCCCCGGCCCCGGCCCCGCGTTTTGGCTACTACCTTATTTTTGTGACTTATGCGCTACCACAAAATTCTCCCCGTATCACATTTCAACACAAGTATGCAAATTTGTTAAGCTCGAAAATTACACAACATGATAAGGTTACAAAAGCTGGAAATTTCACAGAAATCTTTTCCAGCGAAACATTTATTGAAACAAACAACATATTTGCGATAAGGGGCAAGAAACCCTTCCTATTTCAGTTGCGTGCGTGCAAACGAAACACACAATCACAAAGCATATGCAATTAAATAAATTTCTGACAGTTCACATCAAACCCTTTTCAAAAGAACCTTGACAGTAAATAATACAAGACAAAAGAAACAACAAGTTTTCATTCAAATAATTTTTCACTGTCACATTTCCAATTTTTTTTTACCTTTGCTGAGTTGAGTCATAAAAATGAATGTAACTTGCCGGACAACTTAGATGCGACTTCAGTAAACACAGTGATGCATTCAAGGCGTTCGATTCCTTCAGTGTTTGTTAAATCCATAAAAGAATTGCCATTTGACTTCAGTGTTGTATATAGTACCAAGCTTAAGCTTACGTGATATCCAACGGCAAAAAATGAAATTGTTGTCGAAGACCATTACTCGTCGCTTTAAAGATTCCGGGTATTTATTTTTCATCGCCTAAGTTGTTTATCCAATTGACGTTCCATTCTTGAGCTCCATAAGGGCATATTTTGTTTAAAGATGCACTAAAAGCCATTTGCGTTACAATGACTTTCAACGCCGTTCCAGGTTAATAATTAAATGTCCTCCCGTGTGCACCAGAGAAATCTACGCATTACCCCAGCCCCCTCAAACCTAACAAAATACGCACAGAAGACTCTATGCACAAAGACACCACTAAGCAGGGGCGTGACAGGCAAGACTTTTACAGACACGGAAAAAAATTACAAAACGACGAAACGCTACGCAGATTCCGACTGGGTTTAGCAACCCAGTAAAAAACGACGAAATAAACGCAAATTCCTACTGGGTTTGCCATACTGGCAACCCAGTAATTATTAGTCGGAGGAATATTACCCCGTGAATCGTGCACAATAAACTTTGTTTTGTAACGTTATTAAAGCTGTCTATTAATGCAAATAAAAGGGATATTAATTAATCATAACGCTTTCGGTTCTTTAAGATTCAGTCAAATTCAGGGCATGGTAGGAGCACGTATTTTAGACTCCGTGGGTCGACCGGAATGACGCGGCTTAATTTCGCAGGTAAAATCTGTGATGTGGGTAATCGTAATTGTTAGGAGGCCAACCGTTAATGTACTACTTGATCCTAACGCTAACAAGTTTAACTGAACGTTAGGGCTTCGAATCCTAACATACTGAAACGGAGAATTCAACTACAAAATGAACATGTCTCACTCAAAACTGAATCCAGGAATAACTTCCTTCTTCCTTTCCGGAAGGGACTAGAATAGAGTCTATGAACCACTTCTTACTGCGCGATTTTGACAAAATATAAAGAATATTTAGATCGCATCAGAATATGAACAGTGTGTTTGGGAAGCCGTTTGAAACTTGAAAAATTCAGTTCTCAATTTTCGAGCACTTTATCGAGAACTGCAACATTTTCGAACCTATATAAGCAAGGGGACAAAATCTTGAAGCCCAATGATCCAGAGAATTTTTTTTCGATTGACTTCGCCTT
>NC_090871.1:14687725-14695225 GCF_036669935.1 Montipora foliosa
ATAATAAAACATCAAAACGATTGAAATGATTCATTTTACATATTTTTTTATTCTTTATTGCAGCGTCTTGTTCAGACAAGAGAAATTATATTACTTGCTGGGGGATTAAAAAGACTGGAGGTTGTCAAACAGATTTCGCAGTGGAAAGCTGCCAGAAGACTTGCGACCTTTGTCCACCCACATCAGGTGAATGGCATAGAACGAAGGCAACTAGGCTGAAAATTTTCCTTTGATTTTCAGATCGTCGCCAATGGTGAATGCAAGAAATAGGGAAGCCTGAAAAATTCAGGCTTGAACAAGATTGGAACCCATAAAAGAAAAGTAGCAAGTTCAGTTTGTAGCATGGCTTTCTGTCATGAATGTTCCTCAAAGGTGGCTTAAACCAGTTTCAACAATTTCAAGAAACTGTTTTATTACAAAGACTATTTCTTCCACACTTTTTTAAAGATTCTAGATTGTAATACCAAATCACTAAATCAAATTACAATTAAGGCAAAACTTCTCATTTGAAATTTGACACTCTTGGCAAGTCCGGCGGTTTGTACACCTTTTTAATCATATTCATAGGTAGAGATGCTCACACGTACGTTTACTACAAGCCTAAAGGCGGAGCCCTCGTTTCTAACTCCAGAAAGCAATATAGTGTACATGGAAAACATTATGCTTTTGCATAAAGTATAAAATTAATCGCCATTATTACTATATACAGTTTACAGTGATTAAACAGATCAAACACCTCTGAGCTGACACCTGTAAACAAACAAGCCTTGCAAACAATAACCAACAAATGAATTTTAATCAACAACTATAACTTAAATCTTTTTCACTTAATCACTTTCTCTTGATCGTCTTTTATAGCGTAGAAGTATCTTAAATAACAATGACCACAACCAGGTTTTCTGAGCCCGCGAGACTGAGCACCCCCAGCAAACCATTGTTTTAACGGAAACCGCTGGTCAGCAACCTGGTTCTGGTCAATGCTGTCTAAGGTCTTCCCGTTCCAACTGCATTATTCAGAGCAGGTTCCGCAGAAAGGATCCTCTTAGCGCAGCCCCAACAGGATTAGTGTGTCATCTCTGTTCAAGAACCTGTGAAAACAAGGCCGAGCTTGCGGCACACCTCCGCCTACGTCACCAACCTTGTTCCCTGGGTCCTCTCTCTTCCTCACCCGGGCTACGCGAACCACAAACCGTCTTCATCGCAAGCGATGTGACTTCCATAAATCTCTCAGTTTCACAACAATTTCCGTTTAACTGTCAACCTTTCAGTTCCTCTCTCTTCAGTTTAGAACAACAGCAAAAATGTTACTCATTTAAAAGTCAACCTAAAGCGTAGTAAATTCGCTTACTCCACTGCAATTTCACAAGCCTTAGGGCACCCAACGATAATATAGTTCAAAACCGCTTAAACATAGCATTGTTAAACGTATTTTCATAATAAAATGGTAGATATAGGCATATTTTTATGCCCTAAAAATTTTTCATCTACTCGAATTTCCTAGCTGAAAGTCTAGTGATCCGAAAATTATGGTGATCAAAACTTACTTTTTCGAAAATTTCAGCCAGAGAAAAGGCTCCCGAAAATTCTAGGTGACCTTTTTAGGGAACAAATCCGTTAAAAATTGGCAATTATACCATTTTTTAGATGTTCGAAAATCCTATGACAGACAGGCAAGCAAGAAATGTTACAACAAATGGTCCGAAAATTCTGGATCTCAGATCATCTCTCGAACAGATATTTTCCGAAAATTGACGTTGGGTGCCCCTTATTTCACAGTCAAACAAAGCAGCTCATGACTGGACATCCATTTCACACAATGATGGTTGAAATATGTAAGAATCTCTGTCAACACGGAATTGCAAACGTTTTCAGGACTTCTTCGTTTTTTAGAGAGTTTTACAAAATATGTGAGGCAGCAAGGCATATATTAAGAACGAAAACATCACGCTTACCTGAAAGCTAACCTTTGTAAATTTGACAAATTGATGTCAGTTTTTCATGCGTCTGTCTTGTTATTGATCACGAATTTCGTCTGATCCGCAAACTACTTTGACAATGTTATGACGAAATTCATTGTCAATAACAGGACAGACGAATGAAATTAAAACTGGCATCTATTCGTTTTTTACAATAACAAAAAGACAGAGGGGTCAAAATAAAGTCAAAACACGAGAAGAACGTGACACAAAAATGGGAGAAACTTCAATTTTATTCAATCTGACGCGAGCGCGTCAATTTCGCATAAATTATAAATTTATGTGTTTGCCCGCTTATTGACAATAAAAATTAGCCAATGAGCGCGCGAGAATTTTGCAGTCATTGTAATATTAACAAATAGGCCATTTCCGAGTTGATGTTTGTCTCGGTTTCGAAGGGAGTCTTGGTGCTCAACTATTGCAAGGGAAATGAGTTTGATTTGCATAAGAATACGCAACTCATTTCCATTTGAATGTTGTGCACCAGGACTCGCTTTGAAACTGAGACAAACATCAACTCGGAAATGGCCTATTTGTTAATTTTACAATGACTGCAAAATTCTCGCGCGCTCATTGGCTAATTTTTATTGCCTGAACACTCCCTTCCCCAGAGGCTCTCCTGCCTCCCCACCCCGACAGTCTGGACGGGCGGACAGGCAGAAAGGTAGACGTACGTGACGTCATAACCAAAATTTCTCTCACTCATAGGTTTACCTGTAGGTTACCATAGACAACAGGAGAAGCCATCTAAAAAGACCTTATAGTTTGTATGGAAACGTTTACATCCCAAAAACGCAACCGTTGACCCCAAGTTACGAGTAGGCTGTGATGAAACTCTTTGCATAGTTAAAAAATTCTACATAGTGGAATCACAGCCACCGTAAAGAATTCCCTTACTACAGGGAACGAGTTACAAAACGAAACCTAGTTAATTTCTCTTAACGTTTTCTCTGTACAGGTTTACCAATGTGAGTACCGATGTAATAAGGCGTAATTTGTTTTTGGTGTCAATTTATTGCATCTAATGACAGGCGCGATTTCAGGCTTTACGCGCCAAACTAGCGCCTAGCTTGCGCGCGGCCCTAAACCTCTAAGGAGCCTCCTTAAATATTCCAGTTGTGAAGATAGCTGAGAGTCCGCTCCAGAAATGTTTTTTAAAAATTCTGCAAAAAAGTTGAATTTAGCCTGTTTAGTACTTTACAGCGATAAAAAGGGGGTCACTGTGTTTGTTTTTGAGAAATAGACATTTAAAGACAAAATTCAAGGTGTTTTTAGATTAATCGCCTTTTGCTATTGTAGCACAATTGAGCATATTTTACTTTGTCAAGCACTAAATGTTGATGTATGTGAAACCATAACATAGCTGCTTGGTGATACAGTGTATGTACAGTGTTGTAGCTAGAGTCAATCCTTCTAATTGTACAGTTTCTTGAAAGGAGTTGAGACTGGTGTGAGCCTCCTTAAATTAACGAAGCGGCAACGAAAGGAAAGCCTGAAGTATTGGCTCGATAGCTCTTACAAGTACGATCATCTAAAAATCTTATCATATGTCCTTCCACAGTTAAAATTTATCTTTTTATTAGTCATATCTAAGCCTGAGACAAATGCGCACAATGGCGAATAGTAAGTATATCGAATGGGAGTTCTGTGGCGGGTTGAGCAGTGTGCCTGGTTCCCCGAGGAACTTACATTATACCCTAACATCAACCATTACTCCAAACGGGTAAAAGATATAAAGACATTATTCCAGTCTTCATCTCTTTTCTCACAGGATATCATTGCTGTAGAGTTGTCAAAAACGCAATAGCAGCGCTATTGTTCTTTATGAAACGAGACATAAATATAAGACAACTGATTGTATGATTACAAAGACAACCAGACCGTGATTGGTTAATTCGAACAGGATCGTCAGTGATAGAATCAGTGATAGATAAACGCGACATGATAGGGTACTTAGTTCCTTGGGGTTGTCTTCACAGCTCCACAGGTCTATAGCTTCATCAGCTGCAAACGCCCCATTCCATATACTACTACGACGTCAGCAATTGACTTCCCTGTATTAAAAAAATGATTTTTTTCGTCTTCTTCAGTACATCCACCGTCAACACAAGAAGTAGAACCCGACCCAACGACAACCAGACCCACGACTCATGCAATACCTCAATGTGTTGGCCAAAATTTAGCTTTACCAATTAGCCGAGGTCCAATCGTTGACCACAAGCCTCAGGGTCTCGTGATTTGGGCTCACTCTGTTCTCTCAGAACTTCATTGTGAGGATACCTGTCTGCGATTTCCCGCCTGTTTGGCTCACAATTACCACTATTCGGGAGTGATGGAACAAAGCGTCTGCGAGCTGATGAATGAAGTCACAAATGTCACGAATGTTAGAGGATATTACAGTCGATTTTTTGAGCCGGATAGAGTTCAGAATGTAAGTACGTAAGTGCCATTAGTTTCGCTTACATGTTTTGGTGCCCATCAAGTGTGCAATAAAGACGTCTGCGTTCAGAAAAGTTGGGCACAGTTCAATGACCTACAACCGTAAAATCACATAAGCACGTAATACAATCATGGACAAAATTGGTTGACAGACACTGTTTACTCCCAACTCCATATCTAAACCAAGTACTGTATTTCCATCCAGTAAATTCATGTTGCGGATCCACTCTCCCCCCAAAGAATGTTATTTCAGTTAGGAGGTTCAGGTTAGGAGCTCATGGTCAGAAACGTGCAGCTCCCATAGATCTATGTTACAGCATTTTTACAGACTAATCTATTTTTAGACCAGTTTTTTTTTTCCAATACGTTTAGGGTCTTATTACTAAGACTAAAGTCATAAGCTAATATGGAACGTAATCACAAGACATACTTGAGCCACTGATGGCAACCGGAAGACCACCGGAACTGAATGAGCTGTTTTCCTTTTTAACTCAGTGTCAAGGGACTTACCACATTTATACTTCTATGAAACTTCTATGTATCTTTTCTCAATTACATAAGATTAGTGTACAATATAAATCTGGGAGAAATGCCAGTCCTGGCATGCCAAATGTTCATACATACACACCTACGTGCTTAACTGACCACATCGCCTAAGGGTTTTTCAGGGAAAAGGAAACACAATCAGCGAAACGACAGACAAGAACAACAACAACATCTGTTAAGAATCCCAACTGGCCGGAGTCAAACCAGTTGGCTATCTACAAGTGCAGCCGAGAAGTTTGACAGGGACTACCAGGATCAAATTCAACGTCGGAGTGGTCAGAATTAATCTTGAACCCACTTCCGGTTCCCGTTCTTGTCTTAATTAAAAACATCTCCTGCTGAAGCAACCTCGTTCCCAGGGTCTCTCTTCTCTGCCTCCATTGTCGTCTCAACGGCAATGGAGGCAGAGAAGAGAGACCCTGGGAACGAGGTTGGTACAAAAAAGTCTATACCAAGGATGCATGCATTTTTATTGGTAATTACGCAAGGCTCGTGATTTTCAGGAAAGGTCTGTTTCGCGGAGTAGCAATCTCAAAATAACAAGGTCTGTAAAAAAGGGTGATCCAAAGATAATGACCTTTATTTGAGTCAATGAAACCGGTAACCCCCTTCCACCCTTCCCAGTTAGTAACTAGTTTTTATGGTAATAAAAGCTATGGCTACACAGAGAAGAAAAAAGCGAGCACATGCCCTTGAGTCACTGAAGATCAAACTGGGAACCGGGATCCAAAAACTGCCCACTTACCAAATTTTAAACCATGTTTATTTCGATAAAGCAGAGACGACGACGATGTCGGCGAGAATGCTACAAAACAATCGGTTTTACCGTTCTAGTCCTGACAGCGACGTGAAGTGATACAATTTTGAGGATATCTGGAGGACTCGAGCACCTGACGATAAATTGTCAACTTTCTCTGCAAGCAACCGCACCATTCATATCAATTTCATTTCTGCAATGTTCATACACACTTTCCATGCCGATCGACTTGGAATAATCTCGTGATTATTACAACAACGGGAAATCATATTTTTAGATAACGTTCTCGTAGCCATCGTCGTCGTCTTTACGTCCGGGGCGATGTCTCGTTCTATGGGTTACTTGCTGGGCCTTTTTTTCGTCTTGGATAGACAGAATCCCGCAGAGAAATGGGAAAAAAAGGAAGAAATGGAGGATAAATGGAGGAGGGAAGAGGAGAAGGCGGGGAACGGTGAGAGGGGAAGACTGGAGAGGGGGACGAGGAGAGGAAGGCAGGGAAGAGGGGAAGGACAAGGGGAAGAAGAAAAGAGGAGAGGGGGGTAAGGAGAAGGGGCAAGGGGGGAGGAAGGCGGGGAAGAAGGAGGGTAGGGAAAAGAGAAGATGAGACAGGGAAGGGAAAGGGAGAAGACGGGGCGGAAATAACCATCCTGGACTTTCTCAAAGTTGAAGGGATCATGAGCATATGAAGATGTCCATTTTGACGATTGACGATGTCAACGACAAACTGTGGAATTGGGAAACGGATTAGTGATGGTCTGTTGTGAATCTTTGCAATACACCTTCGGCTTATGAAAAGGTTCGTCGCCGCAAGACCTTTGACTATCCCGATTTGCTTACTATTTCCCATCCTCCTTATTTCACATGATTTTAGCTCGAGAAAGGAAAGATTGAAAGATCCTTGAAACAAATGAATCTGAAAAAAAAAACATTTTTCAGAGGAATATCATGTTACATCTTTCTTGTCTCATTGCAGCTTCTTCTGGGATCTCAGCCGTGCTCTGGCTAACCACGAAGAGACATTAGCTCAACATAGGCGGTTACAAGGTAGCTACTGGAAGCAACTGGGTGGTTCAAGTGAAATTAACAGAACGAAAACCTAAAATGTAGGAGATACAAGCAGAAACCTCGGCAGTAGAAAAACTATGTGAACAATAGCTTTCGAAATTACCAAATGTTTGTAAAGTCGATCGAGATCTTTAAAAGCTCATGACATAATCTCTATCTTATTAGAAGAGATAACAATCATTTCAAGAAATAAATAAATATAGAACTAACTGCAGACAGTACTGTTTCGGCCATCTGGGCCTCATCAGTGGCGATATTTATCAGTTAGTGGCAGTTAGATATAGCTCTGTGGCATTACGAAGCTTTTGCTTTCATGTCCAAATTGAGCACTATACTAGGTTGAGTCATTGCCGCTAGCGATTGCGCATGCTCACTAGCTCGCTAGTTTGAGCACTCTGGCATGGCTTAGATGTACCACATGTGTGGGACATTTGGGGTGGCTTTTTAAGCTAAACCTCTTACCTTGTCATCAGCACTGCATTGATGAGGAACGTGATATAGAAACGTGAAAACCTTATCCTTGAGTCGAAGAGTGCTCTACAATCGTGCAGAGGACCATCAGGCCCTTTCGAAACAGTTCTGAAGTGTTTTAATGTTTTAATTTTTCCTTTCCTACACAACGGGAAACGGGAACAACGGGCGGGATTTGAACCCACGTCCCCCTGATCACTAGTCGGGTGTGATGACCATTACACTATCAGCACAACCATGCTGGCA
>NC_090871.1:14700225-14702725 GCF_036669935.1 Montipora foliosa
TAGCTGTTGTATTAGAATAATAAGCACATGGACGTTTATGCCTTCTGATTTTTCGTTGCCTTTGTGATGCAGGACAAGGAGTCATATACGTTGACACCAACGCTTCATTTCACCCAAGCCGTGCCAAAAATTTTCTGTACTGTATACCGGGCTTTACTAAGGGCTTTTTTTCAGCCCACTTCACGGACTGTTGATTTCAGTCTACGGTTGAAAACTTCTGATCACGTGATAACATCTTTTGTGGCTCTGCGGTTTTGAAAATACCGACCACGTGACGCTAGTCCTTCGTTCTTCCCACGGCCGAGATAAGAGAAAAACCTGAAGAAAATTTTCCACCTTTTTCTCATTTCCTCCGACAAGGCTTTTCCTGGGTTACCCGTAATAGCTTCGGCCAGTTTTAATCGCTGTCAACATCGTTTCGCGTTTTTTTCTTTGGGGAGAGCAACAGAAAATAGCGTCACGAGATCAGTTTTTCCGAAACCGCAGAGCTGCAAAAATGTTATCACGTGATCAGAATTTTTTAACCGCAGACAGAAATCAACGGTTCATGAAGTGAGCTGAAAAAAAGGCCTTGTCGACGGACGTCTGAGATTGATAGTACGTGGTTAGGGTGTGGGCCTCCCAGGAAATTTTCTTTCAAAGTGGCAGAGTAGGAGTCTATAACTCCGCTTGAAACCCAACTAAGGATCAAGTTAATGATACACGACGGTAGTCAATTTAGCGGATGACAAGGAAGGATCCACAAGGGATACTGGCTAATTCTATTTATGTAGGAAGAGTATATGAGAGAAACCCTGAACCCCGTACATCCCAAATAATCATATCTGTAACTGAATAAATGTTTAAAAGAAAATTCGCCCTGAGCGGAATTTGAACCCACGTTCCCCGTTACTAGTCGGGTGTGATAACTACTACACCACCAGGACAACCATTCTGGCAACACAGCAATCGAAGAGGTGATTTACGTGATTAGGGCGTGGGACTAAAATAGTGAAAATATGCCAAAAATATGCTCAAAAGTTGCCGAGCAGAATCTGGCTAGGCCTACAAGTTAAGACAAAACCTTCTAGCTGACCTCGAAGTAAAAAAAAAACCAGCCTCTCCTTTCGTCAGGCGCTTCTTTTAGCATCAAACTGTAAGTGACTGTCAGTGACAATGTAGTTTTCGTTGAGTTACAAATAGACAGGACCGCAGTCAAAGGCAACCCAAAGGCTCCTTTTTCAACGGCTTTTATCGTTATTACTGTAAGGGTGGGCGTCTCTGCAATCCTGTTGCATGCCAAACTCGTCCCCAGTAGTACTGGCACTCCACGATTTCAATCGTGTTTCTGTAGTTAATGTTTCAAACACGGTAAAGCTGTGATTAATATCCTTTAAATGAGTTATTGAGATAAAAACAAAGAGCAAAAAAAAAATTGACGAGTTTCAATTTTTTTATTTCAAAAGAACATTGAATGGATGAATGACCGCCAATGACCTGCAATCAGACTCTTGCTTGAACTTTGCTCACGTGTTAACCTGGTGATTGATTCAAATATCCACCCTCCTTTGTGTGTAATCTTGGTGTACTTCAATTCTTTAACTTAATGAACATACTCTGGTCCAACTCACCTTCAAAATTAACGAACATATGCAGTGTCTCATATATGGCAGTGTAACAAGTGTAAATGCTTAAGTTGCCTATCCAAATGCGATTATCTTTCCAACTTTCATTTCATTCCGAAGTTCAAATACATGAAATTAGTTTCAAATAGCCTTATATCTTTTCATTCAACTGTTATGGGATATAAGTTAAAATCGCAACCAACTTGCTCCCAGCTGGCTTGATACCTTAGTTGGCAGAGCAATCGCAAGATCATGGTTCAAATCCCGTTTTTCAAACACCTGAGAGCCCGCTTTCGTTTTAGTCAGCGCCAAAGACACGGATTCTGACCAGGGCCAAGCAAGGAGTCCGCGAATCACAAAGTTTCGACTCGTCTACGCAGAGTAAAAAATTGCGAACTCGCAACAGTAGGCGGCAATAGTTCGGTACAAAAATTATGGACTTTCACTGTGACTGCATGAGCATAAGTTGGCCTCTGGACAAGCTTGACAAAGTCCGTGTTCTTGGTGCTGACCGAAAGAAAAGTGGGCTCTAAGAACAAGATTGGCAACTGCTTAAGTTGTATCTCCAACTGCGATGATCTCTCTAACTATCATTTTAAAACTCTGTCAGTAACAATTGGAACGAAAAACAACATCGACAGAGAAAGAACAACCGAAAACTCCATATTTGTAATCCTTTCTAAATGAGCTAGAATATGCCGGGAGGGCCCATCGGTGTTGGAACAGTTGATTTCTGGTCCTTTAAATGATTTACGATAATGAATGCATAATTCGTCAGATTGCGTCTCCTTCTTCAGCTCCCTCAGGAAGGAAAAGGAAAGGAACTTATTTAAGAGTCGAGTCTTTTAGCGCTGGAGCACTAATTGGGGACACTGTAAACTGAAATCAACAAATTA
>NC_090871.1:14720225-14727725 GCF_036669935.1 Montipora foliosa
AACTTTATCGTTGAGCGTTTTAATATCTTTTTTTGTGTTCGCTAGTCCCGCGGTATAGGCATCAACTTTGCTCGAAACAAACGATTGCGACGTTTCGAGGCTGTTAAGTTTCTTGTCCTGGTCACGGATCTTGCTTTCGAATCGTTCTGTGACGATCTTCATCTGTTTGCCGATTTCGGTCGTTAGTTCGGTCAATAAATCCTTTTTAAAAAGTTGGCATCAGCTCATTAATTCAGAGCTCTTTAAAACGATATACTAAATCTGGCTGCTCCGTCGTTTTGGCCATTGCCAGATAGTTACGGATCAGCTCAGCTCAGCTCAGCTCAGCTCCATGGCGAAACGAAGAACAGTGGACAATCTCAATTGATCTGGACAATCTGCGAGCCAGCGATTTATGCGAGCCATGCGAATTTCCCATTTAAGTCTAGGCACCCATTTCAAATAGCTCTGATAAAGAGTTATTAAGTCTAAGCGCCCACTTTACAACAGTTAGCTTTGACTCACAAGTTGACTCGCATGGCTCGCCATGTTGGCTCGTATGACTCTCAGCCATGGCTCGCATGGCTCGCTGGTTCGCACTTTGTCATTACTCCAAACAACAAATTCAGTTTGAAGTGAGAAAATGAGTCACGCAGACTCTTAGGGAAGCAAAGATTGCAGATAATAGTTCGGAATTCTTTGTCATTTCGAAAATAAGTAACGAGAGCATTTTTATTTTTCGGAACTGGCCTCTAACGTTCGAGTCGAGCTCTTATTAATTATAGAGCGGTTTTCAATTGAGTGTGAAAAGTAATTAGCGAATTGCTTTGGTTTTGAAAATGCCATTTTCCTTTTCAGTAAACAGACAGGAAAAAAAATAACATAACAAGATTTCGCTTACCTCGTCAATGAAATCAGTATGCACTTCAGGACTGCTCATTGCCCTTATTAACTCCTCGAGTGTTTTGCCCCGCTGACAAATTTGCTTCCTTTCAGTCGGCTGTAGTCCGCTGTTCGAAGATGCTGGTATGTAGTTATTGTGTCTGTAGTCTCTGTCAGTAACAGTTCTCTTTCTTTTCACAACAGGCAAGTATATTTCGTCCTGAAGAATAAAGAGCATTTTACAATCAAGCTTGTATGTAAGCATATAATAAATAATAAATCGCATGAATTTGTTTGTGCATTTTGGGGTTTATGGTCATTTGCGGTGGCTTGAAAGTTTTCAAATTGCACTCGGCGAATTTTTAGAACTTTCAAAACATTACTTGTGCCCATAAATCACGAAATACTCTCGACTTCATACGATGTCCCATACTTAAACTGATTGGCGATTATAAATGTATTCCAAAGATTCATAGTCTTAATACTTTCTGTTTACACTAACTCATAGATGCCAAGTCTCCAGGTTTCGGCTGTCCAGCTTTCAGCTGGAGACTCCAGCAGACTCAATCTCCATCTATCCAGCCGAGCGCGCAAAATTTCCAGCTAAGCTTGGGTTAACAAATTTTGTAATACATATATCATATAAAATTATTTTTCCACAAACGTAAAACTTTTCATGATCTGAGAAATCTTGAAAACTACGAGAAATCAAGAAATTCTAGACCTCAGAGCCCTTTTCTTCTCACTGTTCGTGTTTGTTAACTCGCATGGCTCTCGCCATGTTGGCTCGTATGACTCGCAGCCATGGCTCGCATGGCTCGCTGGTTCGCACATTGTCATCACTCCAAAGAACAAATTCAGTTTGAAGTGGGAAAATGAGTCACGCAGACTCTTAGGGAAGGAAAGATTGCAGATGATAGGAAAAAAAGGAAAGGAACTTTATTTAAGTGTCTAGTCGTTCTAGCGCTGAAGCACTAATTGGGGACACTGTAAATTGAAATTAACAATTAACACAAATCAAGTCAAATAGTTCGCAATTCTTTGTCATTTCGAAAATAAGCAACGAGAGTATTTTTATTTTTCCAAACAACTAGCCTCTAAGAGCGCCTGAATGGGGTTAACCGACTAGCGACAAAGGGCGACAAATACTTTACTTTACTTTACTTTAATTCGCCACAATTCATGGAGTGGCAGGGGAGAGGAACAAAACTTTTCGTCCCAATTGACACCTAACCCCTATATCCATAGATCAGACCACAACGCCGGGAACTCCATGCCCTACTCTTCTCGAATAGTGTGTGGGTTCTTTAACGTCCCACAGATATTTTTTATATATACCCAAGGGTTGTGAGACGGGACCTCCGGCTTATCGTCTTTATCCGAGAAGACTTAAAAGTCTAACCATTTGCAGATGTCGTTACAAAGGCAGCACTTTCTCCTCAGTTATTTAAAAGACCCTGAGTGTTGGTCCGGCCGGAGTTGAACTCACGACCTCCCCCGTGACAGCCCGGTGCTCAACCAACTGAGCCACCCGTGCGCGGTGGCACTACCGACTACCGACAAAATGAGGAAAAAATTACCGACTACCGACAGGAAAAATATTAACCGGCTACCGACAACGACCGACATTATCAATATTTGTTTTAAGAAAGAAGAGATCAGATAGGCATTTTGTATTTTTTCTAGCTTACGAAGTAACCACATTAAAGCTAACTGTAGAATTTCCTGTCATCTTCTTACTTTTTGGCCGGAGAAGAGCGCGGTCTCATTTTGCAAAACAACTTCCGGTATTCGCCGCCCGCGAAACTTTCCCATGTAATATTTCAAACACGTTCTTTGTTCACGGTCTAGCCAGTCCAGCCATGAGTGGAGTATTGTAATTGAAAAAAGCTATTCGTGCACTTGTGACTGTAAGTAGTAAATGACAGTAGTCTTCATGACGCTTGCAACATATTACTTCAAGAGAAGATATTGAGACCGAGAAGCTGGGGTATATATGTTATGGTTTAATTTCGTTTTTGGTTTGAAAAGTTGCCCTTACTGCCCTTTTTAACATATTTGGCTGTCTGTAATTACTTCTATGTCGCACTAGAGGACAAAACTGTTATTTATGTCAAAAATCTGTCATCACAATGAAAAACCAAGTGCGACCGGTTTGTCCACCGAAGGACAAAATAAATTTGGTCGCAGACGGACAAACTTCAAAGATGCCGTCGACTACCTCTGGAGCAGGCCGAACTGAAACGAATCTTGAAAAACAATAGCGAGGGTGTCTTGATTCGGAAGTGATTTGACAGGTGATATGTAGCAGAGTCTCTATGCGATAGACTTCGTAGCCTGCGAGCAGGCCCACCGAAGAGAGAGAGCCTTCTCGCAGGCTATAGACTTCGCAGTAAAATTGAAAACGTTCTCATTTCGCAACAACATGAATCCAGGCGCGGGCGACCAATATTTTCCGTATGAAATGTGGCAACAATCTATCCGATGCCTAGCCCTTACATATTCAACGATTGAGGAACTCCCAGCCCATCTCCTTCTACCTCGCGTTCTGACTCGTTGCAAGAATCCTTTCATTTCAGCGAAGACGGCTCAATGCCCGATCATCCCAAACTTCTTTGCGCCGTACATCTTCGTCAGCTGAGAACATTTTGAGATCCCTCGTGTCGCGGTTTGTGGATGGAAACAGCGAGTAAAGGCGGTTTCGCAGGAAATTGCGCGACGCTCACAGCATGGTGTGATGTTTTGTTCACATATTTTGTTCTCAAGTGCGACTGTAGCTTTCCGGACAATTTTTTTGTCACTGGCCGATTTCAAGTCAGATTTGTCCTGAACCTGCTGAACAAATCCGAAATTGCCCTCTAGTGCGACTTGGCCCTATGTATCATAAATAAACTAGAGAAATCATTTTAAGATTATTATGATGGATTGTTGTCTCTGATGCTATCAATTGGGCTATATTATTATTACTTATTGCATGTGAACAATAATTTTTAGTGTTTGGGGTTAAATGCTGAGCTTAACTTATTTTGAATATGGTTAGCTTTCACTGCCTTTAGGGTGAAGCTCTCACTTAATTTGCCGTCTTTCAAGTGTCAGACGCTGCATTCCAGGTAAGGGATTAGCACACATTGTAGTGATTAGAGTAATTGGTCATTTGCAGTGTTTAGTCTAAAACAACCGTCCTCTTAGCTTTTGGGTTAAGAATATTGCTTCCTGGTTAGTGGAAGTGAACCACTCTTTCACATGTAAGGTAAAGGGGTTTTGGCTTGTAAAGAAGATGTGGTGCTGTAACAGTGGGGAAGTGAAATAAAGAAGTTTATCAACTGAGTTGATATGGTCAATTGACCACTGTAAAGAAATTTGAAAGCTGACGTTTCGAGTATTAGCCCTTCCTCAGAGCTAAACACTTTTCTGTCTTTCACAAGTAGGGCTGCTTTTCATAATGAAAAAACAGTGATATTCTTTTAATCAGTAAGTAACTACATTACCATTACACGTAACAATGGTATTATTTGTACAGCTACAATATTAATAAACTACAGTTTATCTTGAAAGGAAATATACTCATTTTGCAAAATAGCCTGTTTACAAGTTGAATGTAAAGGAAATTTCTTTGAAATAATCGAAAGTAAGATTAGCACTGCACAGGTTTAATCATGTTTAATGTTGTAGGAGAAATAAGTCATTGGACTTCTCCAAACTTGGTCACTACTCTAGCATAATGGTTTTTTTGGGGTACATTAGGGTAACATTTTAAGTCGATCTCTATCAAAGAGAGAAATGCTGGAGCTGCCATTGGTTGTTGGGCATTTTCTGTGCATGGAATGGATGTGTTGATAACTTTCTGGCTGATTTCTGCATAATTTCTTGAAGCCACTTTCGTTGCGTGATTTGCTGTTCGCTCTGAGAAATTCGACTGTGTGCTAGGGACAAGACTTGAAACAGTTGCCCTTTTGCAGCTTCTTTCTTGCTGTTTCCCGTGAAGAGTTGCTGTAAACCCATTTTCTTCGAGTCACCATCTGTTGGTCAATTTTGTTAATTGTTTCGACTTAGATCGATCCTTGTTTCCTGAAAGGCGGAGTTGCTTCTCTGTTTTTTTCTTTCAAGAAGTGTTTCGCCTTGTTGTAAAAATCACCTTCCACATAACAATTTTTTATAGTCTTTTGTCTTTAGGTGGCCTTTCAATATTCCTCACTTTGTCTGTACGCAATTGCGTTGGCGTGACTCTGCCATATGTGGCTCTGGAGTCATATTGCACACTTGTGCATAAATCAAACTTTTGACCGAGAGTGGCCTGGGGCTGAATAATAAAATATTTAGTTATAAATTATTTGCAGGAACTTGCATCAATTGCTTGCGGGGTCAAGTGGATTGATTAAGGAATAGGTAGCAGATGCAGAGGTAGGGAGTTCAAGATCAAGTTCTGGTGAGTATACAGAAAAGTCTTCAGAAATGGGAAATGTCTGTGAGTGGTGTTGTGTAGAGGGGATGTGCATCAGGGGCAGGGGTAGAGATGTGTGAAAGAAAGGCGGGATAGCATAGATATGCTGGAGAGGATCAGGGAGTGCTAGGTGAGTAGAGGGGAAGAAAATATGTCTTGTTCTTTCTCAGACCCCATAAAAAACCAAGCCCATGTTTTATCCCTTTTTCAGATAGTTGATAAAATAAAACCAGTTTAAAATTTGAAAAAAAATGAACCGGTTTAAAAAAAATTCAAACCAAGAAAAAATTAAACCACAACATATATACCTACAAAACTTTTTAAATTTAAAAACATGTTTCGACAGAAACTTCTGTCATCTTCAGTTTAAATTACAAAGTACAGAGTTGAATATATAGTGTGAACCAAAATGCTAATTAACTATAAGAACAAAACGAAACATGACAATGTAAAATATTACAAAGAATGTTTTAAATTAACGTGATAAAGTTGATGATTAAGTGTAGGTTTTTCCATTAAACATGAATGGCTTCTTTTATCTAAGGGTTCTTTCTATGGTGTAGCTATGGGCTCCCCCCTCGCTCCTGTTCTTTCTAATTTATCTATGGGTTGATCATCATGAAAAATTATGGTTGGAAAATTTCCAGGACTCCGAGATATTGTTTTACCGGCGTTATGTTGATTATACATTTTGTTTATTTCATTCGGAGAATCAAGCGCTACTATTTTTCAACTATATTCACTCCAGCCATCCTCAAATCAGATTCACTATGGAAAAGGAAATACATCATAAAATTCTTTCCTAGAAGCTTTGATCAACAATGACACTCACTTTCCTGTCACTAGTGTTTACCGTAAGAAAACCTTCACGGGCCTTTTGACTAGTTACTTTAGTTTTACATTGCGTTCCTAGAAACTGGGTCTCATTCGCACGCTTGTTGACAGAGCCTACAAGATCAACAACACTTGGTTGGGTTTTCACGAAGACATCACGAAACTTACCAAAATCCTTCAGAAGAATCGTTTTCCAGTCCATTCAGTTGAAAACATTATTAATCGTTACCCGCTTCCACCACCTTCCAACTTAAGGTTACTTCCCACCTTCGCGGATGCCCTTCGCCAAAAACATTGTACACGCGCAAGTTTAAATAAAACCCCAACAAACTATATATCATTAGAAAGCTTAATAAATGTACTTGACGAAAAAAATACAATTTTAGCGAAGTCTTCTTTCAGGAAGTGTCACAGGCCGGTAAGGCGTGAAACGACCGAGGGTTCTTCTATTGAATTTATCGGCTATCGGATTCCAAAGTACGAGCAAAATGGCTGCACAGTCTTATTCACAAGGCATCAATGAACAAAAGTGTGACGGGCTTTTTCGATATTCTGATTGGTTGTCTAGATATCCACATCTAAAGTTGGAGTAGCTAAAAATGTGCGAGAAGTGTTGCGTAAATGGACGCCACGCGAAAAATATGTTAAACATCAAAATTTCCCGACACACTTTTGTTTGCCATTATATATGGAATGTTCTGGCGAAATTTCACGACAATCCGCCTAATCTGCATACCCTATAAATTCGGTCAAAGTGGATGTATTCCTCTCAAAATCATATGCGAGATTTACGCTTGTAAAAGAAGCCATTCATATTCAATGGGAAAAACCTACACTTAATCATCAACTGTTAATTTAAAACTTTCTTTGTAATATTTTACATTGTCATGTTTCCTTTTGTTCTTATAGTTAATTAGCATTTTGGTTCACAAAATATATTCAACTCTGTACTCTGTACTGTACTTCAACTCTGTACTTTGTAATTTAAACTAAAGATGATAGAAGTTTCTGTCGAAACATGTTTTTAAATTTAAAACGTTTTGTGTCGTTTCTCAAAATATCGATACGTCTGCTGCTATCCAGGCCTTATATACACAAAAACAATCCACAGTTAATGAATTTTAAGAGCAATCAAATGATGCAATCTTGCTAGTTTTACCCCTTGTATGGGCTCAAAGTCTTAAATTTAGGTGAATTTTAACCTTCCTTGGACGTTAGCGTCGAGCTCTTATTGTAACAATCACAAACTGACACCGCACAAAACCAATCACAGCGGCAACGCTACATTTCACAAAGGGGTTAAGTTCGTACAGAAACTGTGGAGCTGTGTAGATGGGGAAATGAAACACAAAAATACGTTTATC
>NC_090871.1:14730225-14732725 GCF_036669935.1 Montipora foliosa
AAACGAAGAGTTCAACCAGTCAGCAAACACTTTGTCTAAACACCAAATAAATCTAGAAAAAGTCCTAACTCAGATAAAAGGGTTGCACTAGAGTACTTTTTTATATCGATCATCGCTATGTTAATGTCACGTTTATTGTTTGCAATATCATACACTACATAATAAGGATATAATCAGGATATAAACTATCAATAACAAAGGATTAGTGAGGTGCGTTCAATTCCTGTTTTGTCATCGACTAGGTATTGGAAAGTAGCTGCATATTTTGGGGAGAATTATTTTGTACCGCTTTCTAGTGATTGTTCAGTAATTAAGGTATCGCGCTGTATGTATTTATGCAATATCAAGTCTCACGAGAACAAAAGACAATATTGGTCTATTGCCTGTTGCTCTCGTGAGACTTGAATGTTCTTTATTGCATTGGCTAAAATAAAATTTACAACACCGACGACTGAAATGGCCCTTTCCTGCAGTCAAAATTACATATCCTCACAGAGATGACCTTTTGGAGCCCTGATCAGTTTCTCAATTTATTTCGTGTAATAAATCCCTTGTGTCCGCACGACCATCGATTGCTACTCCATGCACTTTTCAATTTCCAGGTTTCCCTCGTTGCCACTTAATGCAAGTAGGAGCCTTCCTCACGCAAGCTTGTTTGTTAGGGTAAACCATAGTTCATAGAATGGTTATGAAACCCGATAAATTTCTTTGTTGTAGGTTTTTGTTAATTCTCTTTTTTGGCCTTGACCATGCACAAAACACAATAGTTGTTTACTCCGTACTGAGAAAGTAACCAATAGAAAAGTGTTGGTTACGTAATTCATGAATAGTCTATAAGCGCAAAACAAAAGATTGTGCACGGTCGTGGACTTTCCAACCTAAATCTTAGCATCTTTGTTTGCTCCATTGATGTTTGCAGAGCTTCCAAACCAGTCGCCTGTATTAACTATGGGTAAACAGACTGCGATTACCGCTACCCATTAAAAGCTAAACAAGCTTACATCGACCCATCCCGCGTAAACGCCTCCAGGCGTCTTGTTTCTTTAGTTTTTGGCTGAGGC
Organism: Montipora foliosa; assembly: GCF_036669935.1. Lineage (NCBI taxonomy): Eukaryota > Metazoa > Cnidaria > Anthozoa > Scleractinia > Acroporidae > Montipora > Montipora foliosa. The sequence continues at coordinate 14,731,287 of NC_090871.1, forward strand.
CATTACCGATACAGCCCCACATAGCGCTGCAATAATCAGTATGTCGTAGAATCAGTGACTCATAAATCGTTCCTAGGGTACTTTGGGGACATATCGGTTTTAGCCTCCTATATGGGCACCAAGTACTTCAGCAACTTTACCGACCAGTTTAGATATGTGAGCCTGCCATGAGAGTGTTTCATCCACCTGAATACCTTGGCATTTATACGCATTGACTCTTTCAATTGAACGCCCATGCAGCTGTGATGTTCAGTTGGGAGCAGAGAGATTTAAGTCTTGTCCATGTAAACAGACACTTGGTCTTGGGGACATTAAGTAAAGACTTAGACAGTCACAGCCAAGCCATTGTTTTAGATTATATATATGACAAATGATTTTATTAAACATCAAAATCATAATTACAAAGACAAAATGTAACCACAAGGTGAAAAGTTATTTACAACATAATATACCTAACCCTTAATTTATTTTCCTTTCAAATCTTTGTCACCTGTTTAAAATATATAGAAAAATTTGCTTCCAGACTATTCAATTTCAAGTCACGCACCCATTTTTGAGGTCCCTTACGTTCTAGATCTACTTTGTCCAGAAAGGACTAGTAATAATCTTTACTCTTCATTTTCAGTACCAGTAGGTTAACGTTGAACGTAGATGAAAGTTGACAAGAAAAGTGATCTGGAGGGAAGAAAAAAAAAGATGTCTGAATAGTCTTGTTTTGCTTTTTCCAAGAAGTTGCCCTTAATTCCATACTTTTGGACAAATTCACGGCAGGTCTTGTATTTGAAAAACACCCTTGTGGAACCACGTTTTATAAAAGAAAGTCTTACGATCAATAAGGATTTCCCTATTATTGAATGGGATCAAATATTGCCTAAACTACTTTCGTGGGCGGATTTTAACTCTGAAAAAATTGAAGCATTAGTTTATAAAAATGTGGCATATCAGACTGCTCAAAAAACTTGACATCATAATTGCATCTTAACAGAAAATTTAGTCCATCATATCTGGGAAAGAAATGATTAGGTACTACCTTCCAGGTTTCATTCCAGTTCTCCTTCTTTGATAAAAACTGTGAAATCCATGCTAGTCTTATAATCAATACTTCAGTATGCGGAACACGCAATCCTCCCTTATCTTAAATGAATAAAGGGAGTAGTTTCTAAAGAAACTGTGGTATTGCGTCGGTGGGGAGGTAGTACATGTAAATTGACCACCGCACAGGAATTCCAAAAGCTGACGTCTCGAGCGTTAGCCCTTCGTCAGAGCGAATCGAGGAATTATGGGTTACGTGTAGTTTTTATAGTAGAGTAGGAGCTACGCTATCGGTGGTAACATGGCAACGTGAAAAACAGGAATACATTATAGTTAAGGACGTTCGCGCCAATTGTTTCTGCGCATCCTTACTGCGCACGCAAATGCACACGCCACGTCATACACGA
>NC_090871.1:14740225-14777725 GCF_036669935.1 Montipora foliosa
GAAACCAGCCGTCTTTGCCAACGTTCAACTTGCTTTTAATTCCAGAATTTGGGCGCGTATTTTGCGAGTAGCTTCTTCTTTTCTAATTCTCTCAAGGGCCACTTTTTGTCAGTTTTTAGATGCAAGAAGTAGGTGTTGCACTTCGATGACACATAAAACATGTGTGAAAAGATAATTTTCTTACGAAAAGCGAAATTTTCTTACCTTACGTCCTTAAAACTGAATGAAAGCCTTGGTGTTGTGTCGACGACGTGAAAACACTGAAAATGCCGTCGTGAACGTGACGCGACCTTGGCCGGAGGACGTCAACATGTGAACCGGAAGTCGGGTCCAGACTATTCCGCGCGCCGTCGCGTCCTCTTTTGACGTCGCGTTGTGTATCTACTTAATAAAATAACTGGATGGGTGACCTTCTGAAAATACTCCGTGTCACACTCCTTATTCTCGGTTTTCACATGACGTCAGCACCGCCATGTTGGAGCCCCTAAACAAAGAAACGGCGGCCATGTTGGAGCCCCGACCAAATCCTCTGGGAATTTAACTCTATTATTATGCAAACGTTTTCTTTTGTTTTCGTTGAAAAACATGGTTGTTGATCACGTGAAAGAAAACCAACAATAGGGAGTCAGACTGGTGCGGTAGTGGTCATCCGTGCTTCCCACCTCTGCGATCGTACATTGACTGATTCTCAGTCGATCTCAATCTGACTCTCGACTCGAGGGTTTTCCTCCTTCATCAAAATCGACTAGCTCACGGCTGATTACGATTTCGAGAAAAAAAATGACTGGTTGACTCACGCAGTTTTGTCTGCTTCATTGATAAATTTTGCTCAGGTTTGAACGTAATTGCGGACCACGAACTCCAAAACTTACTCTCAAAGTAAACAGCCTTTGGATAAAAGTCAAAGCTCAAAATTTTGCCAGTCAGGTGTTAAACAAACACTCTTTCAAAATCTGGTGAAGGAAAAAAGTGATTTTTTGATCATAGTTGCACTTAATCTATGACCTGCGGTTTGATTAATTGTTTCCCCGAAATCCATGTTTTGCTCAAGAGTTGAAATGCAGTTTATCAAAAGCGCCACCTTCGTCATCTCCCGATGCTGATGCTATAATCATTAGTTATTCCATACGGCTATTACCAATAGACACACACGTTTTGTTTTAAAGGATATCTGATCGGTTACAAGCTTTTTAGCTTTGATTGGACGTCCTTGCTCTTCTGTTTCTTTCTTTTGTTTCCTTTTTATTTGTGTATTCTTGGTATAGCGGGAAAAAAATAATTGAATAGACATATAAAATAAACCAACAGTCACGGCTATTTCCCGACGACGCGACTAAAATTATGCGCTTTGTTTATTTATTTTGATTTAATATATTTTTATGCGCTTTACGTATATAGGAACCACTCAATCATCTGCAGTCTCCTCGTGCCAGGCCTTACGATCTTCACCTGTTGCGTCCGGTATTTATTGGATTGATCCTGACGGTGGTTCCCAAGACAATGCGTTCAAGGCTTACTGTGACATGGAAACGGATGGTGGAGGCTGGACTCTAGTGTGGAGTTATAAGTTCACGGAGTACGATCGTTTCACGATTGCATCGAACGCAATCAACCCAAGACCTAACTGGTCAATAACCTCGGCAGTTAATGTTCCCAACTCTACAACACCGCCGCTCAGCGAAAGAGACTACAACGCTTTAAACTTTTCTTACTGGAAACAACTTGGCAAGGAGGTCCTGATCAAGAGCAACATTAACAACTGGTTGGTGTGTCATCCGGGAACTGGAAGTTTGGTTGATTGGCAGGATGGGAATGTCAGCTGTCAGATCATTAAACAAGTGACAGACACATGCAGAGGAACACAAGCGCCCTCTCAATTTACCCGATCGCAAGGCTATGGACCCATCTTCCACACCACCGGCACTGGTCCTTTCTCAACCACCTATTACTACTTTGATGGCAACACAGAGAATCACTGGCCCACACATGACCCTTGCGGAAGAAACAGTCCTCATCAAATCAAAAATGTAAATGATCCGCATGGTAATATTTATGTTCGAAAATAACATTTTGTTTTTTCTCGATTACTAACCAATTTCAAGTTACTAAAATTAGACTTGAAACAATAAACAGGATTTCGAGGCTCTCGGAAATAAGAGATTTGCATTAGTAACTTCCGGGGATCTCAAGATGTCTTTCTTGACGACTGAATTTGCACATATATACGAAATTGGGGTATAATTAATGAGTCGAATTTTCCGAATTCCTTGGCTGAAACCTAGTAAATAAGAAAAATAGTATATCAATTTCATTGTTACTTTTTCGGCACATCATTCCTTCCAGCAAAATTTCAAATATGGCAATGAAACCTTCTCGACAACTATTGTACACACTCTACATTTCCTATGTTCGGAAAAGCTGTTCTTTTTAGCATGTTCTCAAAATAAGAACAGAGATAGATAAGGACGATAAACCGTAAGCCCCGTCTCACGCCCCTTCGATGTTTATAAATCTGTGGGACGCAAAAGAACCCACACGCTATTCCCAAAGAGTAGGGCATGGAGCTCCCGATGTGTGGTGTGTTCATTGTGTTGTGTATCATGTTTGGTAGGGTAAATGCTCGGATATACTAGCTACACCAAGCTACCCTAAACTGAATCTGAAGGTAAATAACGATATGATGACAATGATGAAAGTAATAAGGTTTTTAGTCTAAATTGTCTTCTTTTTGAAGATACAGATAGTCTTGTTGCACCCAAAATGCACCCGGAAAGTACAGGGTAAACGAAAAACAGCAAAAGGAGGAGGGGAAAGTCGTCTTCGCTTGCGCTTCCAATTTCGAGTGTAACTACATCTCATCATTCAGGTGCTATTCTTTTTTTAACTTATTGTTTGGTCAGTGACCTAGCCCATGAATGGCTGTGAGATTGCCGGTGATTTTGTATTGGCCGAAGCGAAAAATACCATAATACTATTTGTTTGTCCACCCAAAGTTTGACTAAGCATTGTTTCCTGTTTCTCTTGGGACTTACAATGTTCCCAAGAGAAAGCAAAAACAATGCATATTCACTTGAAATTTGGGTGGACAAACAAAGAGTATAATGGTATTTTCCGCTGCGGCCAATAGGACATTTGCACGACCACGCCATTTGACTACAAGTACCAGAATCCTTCAGGTTTCGCTTTTCTCATGTTAATCAGAGCTGTTATTTTTACCCCACTGGGAATACAAAATTTAAATATGAAAAGAAAAACAAACTGAATTGTGGTAGTTGTTGTCAAATGACGCCATCGTGAAAACTGCCTATTGATACAGACCTCACTGCTTTATCATGTAAATCGTGTTGTTGTAATTCTAACTAGCGTACATTAGCATTAGAAAAGCACAAAGGTTTGCACGTATTAAAGCATGCAAGCAAGGGTCACTGGCAGCCTAAATTCCATTCTTAGGCCAGGTAACCTACAACGCTACAACTGTAAAAAGGTCTATTGAAAGTTTAAAAACCTAAAAAGCAGGGTGAAGCACGCTATCACCAACACGGTGCTAGTTAGCCTGTGTCACCTTGCTTTTTGTTGTCTATTGAAAGAACGACGTGCGTGAAACTAGCTCCTTTTTTAATGAATGATTATGCGACGAATAGGAAATTTCCGATCTTCACTTTGTGCGCTTGAAATTTCCACCTTAGCTTAGTTAATTCAAAACCTCTGTAGCGGAAGGAGATAATTACAAGTCAGTCACCACTAACAACCGACACCGAGGTGAATAGTTGTTTTAGTATATACTAAAACAGTGAGATAATATAGCACAAAAAGATGATTTTTAACTCATTTATTCCTGCAAAGATTACAACAATTTCGGCAGCAAATTCCGCGCTAATTGCTCGAAGGTGAATAGCAAAGGATACCCGGAGTTTGAGTAGCCAATCAGAGCGTGCGTTCAACGCTATCCACTGTTTAAGTATATACTAACAAGAATTAGTGTATATTAAAACAGTGGATAGCGTTGAACTCGCGCGCTGATTGGCTCTACAAACTCCGGATATCCTATGCTATTTACCTCCGAGCAACTCAGGAAAAAATGGCGTCCCGAGTAGCATCCGTGACAAGTGAAGAAAACATCCATATTAATTTTTTGTGGTGTATATTATCTCACTGTTTTAGTATATACTAAAATAACTATTCACCTCAGTGTCGGTGGCTAGCGTTGGATGTTTACCTTGCCGCTTCTAGGCTCGGTAAAAATCCACCGCTAGCCACCGACACTGAGGTGAATAGTTGTTAATTAGTATATGCGACGGCTTTGAGCCGTAAAATTTGCATTCAGCTGTAAATTGCAAAGAAAGAAACGAATTCCTCAATAAAAATACCTTCAAAGTGAGAGTGTGTGTGTTCATTTCGTACTGTACAGTATGCATGTTGAGGCCCGGGCAAAGACCGTTTGGAACCGGAACCGGAACCGGAACCGGAACTGGAACCGAAACCGGAATAAGGAATGTCCATAATTTTCATCTAAAAAAATTGTAAGACACACTTTAAACTGCAAAACTGATTTCTACACCATTTTTACGCATTTGGAGTAATAACTCGGCTCCTTAATCAAAGCTATCCGCTCCAAAAAAATGCTCTCTCCGTTTGATTTTATTGAACCGTTTGCCCTCCCTTCCAACCGTGTTGAAAGATGTTGAATCGAACCTGGAAGTTGAATCGATGCTGAATGAGTTTTTACACTTTTCGTCAACAACCATTCAACATTTCTCTTATTATCGCGAATGTTGAATGAATTTGGAAATAACAATTACTCGCAATATTTTTGTTTGCCTCTCTTTAAGGATAATAGCTTGACTACTCGATGTCCAATTACAACTAACTAGGAATATAATTAATACGTAAAAGGACTAGATGCTTTTCCAATTTTTCAATAATCGGATTCAAAAAATTCCTCGGGCTGCCAAATTGGACTCGGCCTACGGCCTCGTCCAATTTTGGCTGTCCTCAGAATTTTTCTCATCCAATTAGTTCCAAATTGGACAGCATGTAGACCTCTTACATACACTAATCATAGGCGAACGAAAATACAGTAACTGGTCACCAAAAATAACTTGAAAGCAAAACGACATTGTATTTGCTTTGCTGGCTTGTTGCGGCTCTCCGAAAATGTTGCCTAGTGTTTTACCAAAACCTTTGCGCTTTACTTTTGTGTAAGGACAAAAAGATATGAGCACGTCTTAATTTATGATGTTCGATCAAAAAATGGGCTGAGGATGAATATAAACACCTGTCAGTGATGGAGCACCCACACAATAGTATGTTTAGGAAATTTAATACAAATTGCTTTCAACACAAACAGAATATAACTGTGACAATCGGTTAAAGTAAGGGGGATTTGGATGGTTGGATGAGCGATTTGTCGATAGACGGAAATGCAACACTTAAAATTCCTAATTAACAACAATTAACAACAGGTCAGTGACAAAGACTTTTTCACGAAAGACGTTGAATTATGACCTTTGTTACACGGAATCGATGAAGGCTCGGAATACGCGGAAAAAAATCCGAATGCTCCTTGCAGGAGTAGAAACTTTAACCTTCCGATGACTAGTTCGGAAGCCCTACAACTGAATATAGGAGACTTAAAAACATGAAGATAGGAAAGACATAAGGAAGTTTGCGTAACTTTATAATATTCCTCCCACGGTAATTAACTCTGGTCAAAACAAAATACCGGTAGCGTGAATCCGTGAATCTGCCGTCCACGCGTGTATTGGTGTAATGGAAGTAAATTTGATTGGCCGATGAAGGACATGTCAATCAATCAAAAAAAGTGGGCGGAAGGAATTTCGAAGAGGAATTTGGTCAGGCTGTATTTTTCGTTTCGCCAACTCCACATTACAGACCACGCGAAACTAAAATAGAGCCTGATCGCAGGTTACGAAATTCCTAATTTGTTCTCTCCCCCAGAGCCAGCTCTCTCAGTAAAGCGCCGAGACTGGCCATGAGGAACGACATTCGTACGCATTACTTCGACTTCGCAAGTTAAGGCACGTGAGAAACTAGAACTGAGAAATCATAACCGAATCAGAACCCAAATATCATGCCTTGAATTCGACACATACTTAATCCCACGCACTAAAAGTGACCAACAGTATGATTTACAAAGCAGAAATGTCGGCATTTTCAGGTATAAGCCCCAGACCTTTTAGAGCAAAGATGGCTGCCTCGGCTTTGGCTTGCTTCTTGTTGCCGCAAACAACAGCAGGTTGATACTCAGTGTCGTTGACTAAGACTTTAAAAAGGAACTGCTTATGGTGAGCGGGGCCATGATCAAAGATCAACGAGTAGTCAGGAAGCTGCCACTTTCGCTTGCTGCAGTATTCTGCCAATGCAGACACTGGGTGCTTTCCTACAAAACAAATTAAAGAACATCAATTAGAAAACTTTTAAGGATGACGCAAAAGGAAGATTTCAACTACTCAGGTTTTGACCCGCTAATTTCGCACCACATTCAATGGACGATAAGTAACCATAGTTGAGATTTACTCATGCATTGCACGAAGATATATTCTTTAGAGACGAAGACACCAATTTGTATTTCGTAACTAAAGTTTTCAAATTTCTTTGGTCGAGCATTTCGCAACTCTCTCGTTAATTTTCACGTTCCGACAATCATCAGGTCAAATGTTTGTGTAACAGCCAGGAGAAGATACATTCTTAAATCAAAGAAGTTTTGATTTCATGTGACTCGTTTTCAGACCTTTACTTGTGGGATTCAGTCAAAGGGAGGTTACCCGGCTCTACTCTCCTAATCAAATCAGGCTACCGTAGATTCAGTTGGAAATACTGGCTTACACACTTCCCATGTTTTTTAGTTTCAAAAGTCCTTGGGAGCCTCCATTTTATAATTTTTGACGCAACATGGAAGCCTCTACTTTGCGAAAGACAATTTAGTGTCACTTGACAGAGGCAACCGTGACACGTCATCAAATACAAAATGGCGGCGCTCTAGAAAGTTCTAGACCAAAATACTGTTTGATAAGATCTTTTCCGCTCAAATTAGTTTTTTCTCCTCACAGAAAAAATTATCATTTATGACGGAGCATTTCTCACAATTAGGCACTCTTTATTTTCAAGAGTGGAGGTTCCCTTTAAACACATTCTCCCCTATGCTCAGACATCTTTGTGCGACAGCTGGAATTTCAACGTTGTGCGCATGCTTACCATAACTGCCTATGGAAGACGTAATGTCGGGTAGAAAGGAAAGAAAATATCCACCAATACGATAAGGGAAAAAAAACCCACGAAGCTAGCCTCATGCACATACGCCTTGTATCAGTGAGTATCAGTATCAAAGAAAAACAAAACCATAAACCATAAAATAAGGCGCTTACAAGATCATAGGGGTTTTTTTTTAGCAAAGCAAAAAACTTTGATTAATACTACATCCTTCTTTAAATCTAAGAGCCTAATATCTGCGCAATTTTTAGGACGTTGACAACAAGCTTACAGTGTTATCGCAAAGACAAACGGAAGGTTTTCCAAACGCATGATGCCAACTCGGCTTCTGAAAGAAAACCCTTGCCAGAAATTTTAGCAGGAATTTCTGATCTTTCTGTGAACCTCACATGCAAATTAGCAGTCACAAGAACGCCAGCCGACGACGTGTCCGGGAACACAGCTGCGTAAAATAACCAACTCTAAAGTGATCTTGCATCAGACGAACACTGGGCTCTTGCTTGGGCAAGAACACGAAGGCGGAGTTGCTGGAAGCTCGGTTAGCGCTGACAATAAACCATTTTAGAGTTCTGGGCCCGATTGTTCAAAAGCCGATTAAATCTAATCCCAGATTTAAAATTAACCAGGGAGTTTATTTCTCTGCTCCCAAATGCTGTTTAACGCTGATATTCGGCAAGACTTTACATTAGAGGAAGTCAATCTTGAAAAACAAAATTAAGCAAAAGGAACTTTCACCAAAAAGTGGAAAACAAGAAACAAAAGTTTACGCTAATCCAGGATTAAGTTAATCGGCTTTCGAACAACCGGGCCCTGGGCTGTTACCAGGTCTTTGAATAAAAGCGCGGCTGGAATTGACCTTGCTTTTATACGAACCTTCCAGTTATTGTTATGTAAATAGAAACTCGTTAGCATTAAAACAACATGATTTACATAAGAAAAGTAATGAGGTTTGTTACAAAGGCCTAGTAACTGAGCATACATGTAGAACTGTAGAATGGTCTGTTGGTGAAGTAATATCAAAGCCTATAGGTTGTCATGTTTAGAGTCAACCAAGCTTCGAACAATTTGTCCTGGTCATTTTAGCGAAGACGATATTCATTGTTTGGCGCTACAAAAAAAATAATAAACAAACAATGACTGTGAGAAACTCTTTTCGAACTCGTAAAGGGTAACAAGTGAATTAATTCATTATTCATCAAAGAAACCACCTTTTGCAAAAAATTAATGGCACGGCAAAGTTCTAACAAAGTAATATTGACGGTTCCTCTGTCAGTTCTTTGTATTGGTGAATATTTAACTTTCATTCTGGCAATCTTGAATCTGGATCTTTCACACTTTATTCCCAAGATGTAGGATTCAGAACTACTGAACCATGTTGTTTGCAGCAGGCTAGGGAGGGCGCTTAACCAGGTAAATACAATCGTAACTATAAAGAGAGCATTGATCTTAATTCATGCAACGTGGCCCTGATCAAAAACTGATATTTCTGTCCAATACAATTCTGTCCTTTTCCTCGCTTAACAGGCACGACTTACATGTAAAAACAACTTCAACATGACACGTGACGGTGATTGTAATGGATTTATACACCGCGCATATCACATACAGTCTCATAGCAGTTTACAATTCTCTGAGAGATACAGTGTAGACCACAGACACCGGTGTCACCCCCCCCCCCCCCCCCCCCCCCTCAACTCTTCACAAACAGTGTGTGGGTTCTTTAACGTCCCACAGTGTCGATTATCAGGGAAGACTGTGAGAAAGGGCCTACGGTATATAGAACTTGAAAGCTAACCACTTGCAGATGAAATTACAAAGGCAGCACTTTCTCCTCTGTAAGTTAATTTTAAGTCCCTGAGTGTTGGGCTGATTGGGGTTTTGAACCTGCGAAACTTTTGCCGAGTGCTGGGACATGAAGATGAAGATGGAAATGAAGATGTGACCTCATGGGGAGGTTTCTAATAAAACTGTTTGTTGGTGCTGTGTGGGTTGGGTGGGAAGTATTAGAACTGGGAATCACCTGAGTTCATGTAATAGATTGATCACACGAAAGAGTTTTAGATACCATAAAGATCTTCCTAACCTCTTTGGATCAGTGCCCAGCTCAATTGCGTTTAGGGTTTGGGGTAGGTTGTTTCTGAAGTATATTATATGTAATGAACAGATCTATTTTTCGATGAACATTGACTCCGGGAAACCCAGATAAAATCCGAGTGCCTCCTTTGCAGGAGTCGAACCCTACGACCTTCCAATTACTATTTCGGATGCTCTACGACTTAAGGGCGATTTCCTTTTGTCAGAACTGGCCGGCCAGACCCAATAATTTGCAAAGAAAGTGCAACAATTTGAAGGAACACTTGAATGATGATCCCTCGCATTCTTCTGGAGGAGTATACCATCCTCGAAGTGTGTTAATTTGAAGGCGTTGTAGAGTTAGTCCTTCCAAATGCCCAGTCTGGCAGGTCAGTTCTGTCAAATGGAAAGCGCCCTAAGTTATATGAGACACGCGGAAGCATGGCCATTAATCAATAATATTATTATCATCGGTGTCCACACTTTGGCCAATCCCAAGAGCCATTGCATAAGCTCCATCCTGACACAAGAGAAAGCTTAAATATCAAGCATTAGCCATTGTCCCAGCAAATTTAGAATATTTTTTTCTTAGGATGAAAGGATGACCCTGAAAAATCATTTCAATCTCTTTGCCGAGGTCAGTTTATGTTTACCTCATAAACCCAAGGAGATATTGTAATGAACTCATAGTAAGTCAGGGTACATGTAGTTCTGAATCCACTTGGGAATAAAGAGTGAAAAAATCCAGACACTAGACACAGCCATTTATATTTACCTGCCTGCATCAATAAACAAGTCTTGCGATGGCAACCGTTTGACGGAACAATCTCCTTGCAGTGCTAAAATTCTCAGCAACATTGGATCAAGAGGCATTGCAAATTGAATTGCTTGTGTTCAGGCGTCACTATGAAAGGACTTGTGTCCTTCACTGCTAAGGGAAAAATTTATTCGTTTTTAACCATCAGTGTAGAATGGCACAGACAGCTGGGCCATTTTACTCTGATGGGTTGCTATTGTGTTAAGAGTGACTTGCATTAGAAAAAGGTTTAAGAACAAAAAGTCTAGAGGAATGAATGATGTACGTACAGTATAACAAAAATCCAGCTTTAAAGAAGTACACATTACTGTATATCAAAGGCAAGCTGGGAACTTCAGCAGACAGTCGATTGGCAGCTGCAAGTGAAACTCAGTGCTCACTTCATACAGTATATTGATTTTTAATTAACATTATGAAACAAAGGGCTTTGCTGCTACTTTAGTTGTTGTAAATTCACACAACTGCAAGCGAAAAATGAAACAGCCAAGCAATTCAGATTCCAATGCCTCTTGTGCACAGACTCCTAATTATGCATCACATTAAAATCAGAATACCAAGAAGTACATAACTTAAAGGGAATGTACAGAGATCAGTTTCTTTTTTTTTCATACATGCTGTGATTTCAACAACTTCCAGCCTAGTTATTTTAAGCAGTATACCGGTACTCTGCATGAAATAAGTGTATTTACATGTATTATTCAAATTTCATACACTGCATGAATTCCGATTTTCTGATTGGCTGATTTGTACCACGGGATACTGGGTTGTGACGAAACAACTTCCTTGACATCATTATAGTGGTGTAATAGCTGTGGTGTAAATTCAGCACACCACTGTCATTACACCATGGCCTTGGTTGACTCAAAGTTTGATGATTTGTCAGATGCAGAAATTGATTCTCTTATGATGATGCAATTCCTAAAAACACCAAGAAAGCAACTGCCTGGGGAATATCTGTTTGGAAAGGGAAGGTTGAGAATTTTAATTTTTTTCATTCAAGCTAGTTGAGGTGTTTTTGCCTGGTTTCAATGCCGTGTTTCTTCCTGCAGTGTATTCAATTTGAATAACAAATGTTAACGCACTCATTGCTCATGATTTATCCGGGTTTACCTGCACTCGTTCACTAACAATGAACTCGAAAATTTCAATACCACAAATGGCAAAGCCTTGTGGGGTATCCATTGAAATTTCCCATTCAGTGTTAGTAAACTTGTGCAGGTAAATCCTGACAATTCACTCACTCACTGAGTGCATTAACCTGCAAATGCATGTATTTGAAGTGTGCATGTAGGTTATAGCCAAAAGAGAGAAGTGATCCTTGCACTTATCTGGGCAAGTGAAGCAATGAATTATTTCATTATTCATTCAAAATATTTCCTTGTTTCTGATTGGTTAAAACCACATGCATAATTCACCATAACCAGCTGCTGTTCACCAATTTTTTTGTTGAGCAGAAAAATGGCTGCGAGTAGGTTTAGAAGTTTGAGCGAGGAAAATATTTTGAATGAATACTAAAGCAATTATTGAATTCGGCTTTCGTAGAATATGAAGAATTCTGCAGATCTCGGAGGATGTTATCCACCTTGGCCTTCGGCCTTGGTGGATAACACCCTCCTCGACCTGCAGAATTCTTCATATCCTACTCAGCCTCATTCAATAATTGCTAAATCTCTTATAGACACCCAAAAACTTCAAGTGGCTTCAATAAGGTATAACTGTTATAATAACATTATTATAATACATTGATTTCAGTCAACAAGTCATTTCACAGGGACAGCGGTACAATGAATTATTGAACTGTTCCCACCTGAGCTGCTTCATAGCTCAGTTGGAAGAGCACTGCACCAGCATCACAGAGATCATGGATTGAGATCCCTTTAACCCACTGACTCCCAGAGGTTCCCCATTGACGAGTAAAATCGTCCGGCGTTAGACAGAGTAAAATACTAAGTCTGGCCGGCTTCGGCTGGTTTGGACGTCAAAGGGTTAATTAATGGAGACATAGTTTTTCATTGAGTGATTAAAGCCCCCTATATTTTACAGGTTAAATTGCCTACATTTGTAAATTGTACAGATAAGTGCACTTCTCACTTTTGAGTAAATACTATGCCTTAATACTTATAGGCTAAAATATATGGTGGACAATTATTTTGTGTTTTTTCATCTTTCCCCCTGTTGGCCAAAAGCAATGTGCAGCACAACAATAATAACATTGTTCTTAAAAAGGTACTACACAATGATGAATTTGTAAAACTGGGCATCAACAATTGATGAAAAGGAGCAAAAACATCTGAGAAAGTTGTCAAGAACCCACCATGTTACAGCCAGTACTAGCGGTAGTTTTAAGACTATCCATGAAATATAATTTAATGCAAACAAAAATTCATACCAACCCCTTTGGTACGATTGTAAGTAAGAGGTGTGAGGTACATGTTAACTCTTGAAGCATTCAAATTATTAATTTTGTCACAACTTACTTGCTGTGAGCCGTACTAGCCAAAATAAAATAAAAACATTAATAAAACAAGTATGTACCTTGTAGGTCCAACACTGCAGGTGCACCCTTCTTGGTAGCTTTTTCTTTTCCTGCACTCAGCCCTTTCCTGTCAATCTTGACAGTGAGAGTGATGGGTTCAGCGTGACCTTCCCCTCTCTTACCAATCACTTGGCCTGGTTTCCAACCCATCTTTTGCAGCAGCTTCATGCCAATTCCTCCACTAACTGGTGCAAGGTTCTGGAACATGTCCTACGATGGAAGAATGAAAAAGAAGCAATATTAGATACAGGGCTCGAAATTAACGCAAATATCCTGTCGTAAAAGGTGACAAGATATGAACATTTAGTCACAATTTCGACAATTTTAGTCGTAAAATCATTGCGCTGTTTTGTGTTGTCAGTGGTTTAGCAAAAAAAATATGAGCCTGCAAGCCTCATGTGAAAAGAAAACGATCGAAGGAATGGAGCTGTGCACGTAACATCACAGCTAAATTACGCTACAATTACGCTATCTTCAGATTGAAAGAAAATTCCCGGTGAGAAACAAAATGATTTTGTCATTTCTTTGTTATTTTAGCAAAAGTACATTAGCAGTTCGGCTAACCTATTTGTTTCGAAAGAGCGAAGGAAAAAACAAGTTGCAAAGGGACAGTATCCAGTTGCAAATGCGACTGTATTGGTCGCAATTTCGAGCCCTGAGATACTACTACATGTACGTGGACTGTGGATGGAAATAAAATTAATACTGGTCAACAATGTACATGTATGTAAGACTGCTTTCTTGAGCCCCCTGCTGTCCCTACATGTACCTTCCAGATCAATGCACAACCTTCTCCCAACCCTGTAATAGCTTTTAAACTGTCATCACATGATAATTATTCAGACAATTTTTAAGACATCTGTCTTGCTTTGATTTGGCCTTAAGTTACCATTAATTTTACAGCTGTACAGTACCCACCAGAGAATCACATACCTTTTGAAATTGCCCAAAATTATGCTTAATTAAGGAAGTCCACTCCAAAATTAAACCAGGTGTCACTCCAGGAATGGATCCAGTTGCTCCTCAAACCAAACTTTCATTTAAAAAACTCTACTATTGTTAATTATTGGAAGTTATTTAGTTTTCTCACTTTCTTCCTTGAAGATAGAGTGCAAAACTTTCAAGGAAATCGTTTTGTACCTCGTGTTCATGCGATATCAAAACTCAGCTTGAACATGTACCTATATAATGTATGTAGACCTTCCTTTGGTCAACAGCCTTGGCCCAATCTGGAGGTTGTAGCTTAGGCAGGAAGCAAACCCTACAGTTTTGTGATAAGACCTTGGTAGAATCTCCAATTTAACAAATCATAAACATCTTTCTTTCACAATAAATCCTAAACAAGAAACATCCTGTAGCTGCATTAGCAATTTGAAATAAAAGTACAAAAATGTACCTTCTTCGCCCATGCTTGAAAACCCCCTTGTAAATGTTCCTTTGGCAGAAGGTTCTTGACAAGCTCACCAGTAAACTGCCCTGGTTTGACATTGGATTGACACCAGTTCTGCATTTTCATTTGAATCTCCTGCAGTGTAAGTAGTGCCTCTATGTCATTTGGCTGAGCCTGAAGCTTTCTCTGGGCCTCCATTCTTTTTGCTACAAGCTCACTAATGTCAAACTTCTAAACAAGAAGTCAACAAGAGGAAGAAAGTCTCAATAATTAAAAATGGAGGTGAATAGTGGCAAACATTTACTCAGCCATAAAGCAGGAACAAGGTAAATTTCAACCCCTTTAATCGACTCTAAGGCGAATAATAAAATTATTGTGTTAGAATGGTGCAAGTGATTGTGAAAAGGAACAGTTTGTATCCTATGAACTCTATAAACAAACCAAATTATTGGGGTTTTTTAATGTTGATTCTCTTGAAATACATTTTAACTACTGTAACAATATCCCTTTCATTCACCTCAGTGGGAGGTGGAGCAAATACTTCCTGTTTTGGCTGTGTCTGAATTGTAGAACCCTGTACATCAGCCACAACTGTTGCTCCATCATCAACAGATTCTTTTTCCCGGTGCTTGCTTCCACAAGAGACTGGAAACTGGACTGGTAGGGGTTTGCTTGGATCAAATGTAGGAAGACTGGGTTTGTTCATACTGACCTGCAATTGGGTGTAATAATCATTTAATAGTACCAACATTGAATCAATATCATTAATAGATAAAAGTGCATAAACATTTAATCAACTGGTTCAGATCATTAAGGCAACATTCATAGACTGAATGCTTAAATGCTGGCCAAAAAAATATTCTTTTGTTTATGTGCTGATTAGACTCACTAGCCTTGTTTGCATGGACAAAATACAGGGATGGCACTAGGATTTTTCAATCTGGGTCCTGGGACCCGCATGTTCGGCCAAATTGGGGTCCCAAGCATTTTTTGGGGGTCCCAAAATCTTGGTGACCCTCTGCAAGAACAAAAATATGTTTTAAATTATGAGAAAAAGAGAGTAACCAACTTGGAATTAATATTGACACATATGCATAGGACTGGCCGACAAAGGCTTGTTCTAGAGCCGTTACATTCATTCCTGGACAAGAACTCTGTTAATGAAAGAGCACCCTTTCCAAGGGTTTACGCATCACTGGTTTCCTCCCTCAGGAGCAACGAACAGTGACGTCTTTTGCTATATATTTGCATTCAGTGACTTGCAGAGTAGATTCCTCTGAAGAAGACCGCAGAAGGCGGTCGAAAATTTAGTTTTAACCTTTTTAGATGTTTTAAAACCCATTTCTTAGAACTTCAATTATGATCACAGATCGCTCCAACAGTTTTACAAACAACAGAATATACTGACAAATCAAAGCAAGTTGTGTGAGTTATTTGAGTCAGTGCCTTGCGTCCTGGCACGCATTAAAATTTCGATGATGCATTTTTTGGATTTTATTTGCATAAAAATGCATGATTTCTGCGTTAACGCGATCCCTGAAATACAAAAGAAATGTTGCTTGAGAGCAAGGCTAACTAGTGAGTCTAAATAGCACATAAACAAAAGAATACAATTTCGGCCACCATTTATGCATTTGGCTTATTGGGCTTACAATTTGGATATACAGTACTGACATAAGAAATTGAAAAAATCTTCTGAAAATCGAATACAGGGGTCAGGATTAAGGAGGCTCGAACCAGTTTCAACGCATCCAAGTGATGCTCTTCTTAGAAGGATTGACACCACGACGTTGTATCATGTATTGATAATATTGTGGTACCAAATGAAACACAAATTATTGCTGAACAAGATGAAGTTGTTATTGTGACGTAATATGTCACCGTGGCAATGGGCAAGCCCTGTAAAAACACCCTTTATTTTGGATTTAGTTGCTCATATCTCCAAAAGGAACTCAGTGACCACAATTTTTAATTTCTGAAATGTAACCAGAAGAGCATGATAAAACTTTCTGTAAAGTTTTAAAAAATTCTGTCAGGTGGATTCAGAGCCACCTTAATTTCGCGATTTTTTTAAGGTAGCTCTGAATCATCTGGACAGAATTTTTTTAAACTTTGCTGAAAGTTTTATCATGGCCTTTTAATCACTTTTCAGCAATAAAAAAGGGGGTCACAGAGTTCGTTTTTGAAATATGAGCAACTAAATCCAAAATATAGGGTGTTTTTGCTTGGCTTTCCTGTTGCCAAGGTAACTTATTACATCACAATAATGATCACATCTTGTTTGGAAATAATCAGTGTTTCATATGGTACCATAACATTGCTGTTACGTGATACAGTGTTGTAGCGTTATTCGATCTAACCAGAGTTGAAACCCTTTCAAGCCTCCTTAATGCATTTAACTCTGTCTAACGCTAGATGATTTTACTCATCAATGGAAGGCAGAGTGGTCCAGTGGTTAGGGCATTGGGTTTGCCCACAGTTGACGCAATGAGATTCCATTCCCACTCTAACCTCTGGTTTGGATTTGTTTCTGGTTGTCCCGGATTCAACTCTATCACGCTTTGTAAATGGACAACTGGTTGCCTCCTGCCAGTTGGGGTTCTTAATCATGTTTCTGTTAAGTTCGAATTGTTTCTTTAAAATTATTAAAAGTGGAGTGCCTGTGAACTAGCTCAATAGCTAAGTGCACTTTCACTATAAACAAAAGCAATTACATTATAATTTTTACATTTGCAATGGGGGCGGTTCAGGATTCAATGGGTTAATAGACTTCAAAAAAGCACCACTTAAATAGTAGTTATCACCCAACAATGTACATGTGTACAGCATAGTGATTCAACTTTGTCATCAGGAGCATTTCAGGCATTTATTAATTTATTAATATCAAAAATAACAATAAATTGTAGCTTCCCCCAATCAACCCAGTCAAAATGTGCCGGCAGCCAGCTATTTGGCCGCCTACGACACAATATCTGCCGATTACTTCGAATTCACATTAATTTTGTCAGACTTGTATTCAGGATGAGGTTGGTTCGAGGTTTTGTTCATCATTGTAAACTATAAAGTACAAATTATACTAACAAAGCATTATCATGTCTATTACTATGTTGTCCCTCTAATCACTACGTTTTGACTGCATACTGCAAGCCTTGATCGTTTCTCAGGCTATAAGGTCTCTTAAAAACTTGCAGTTCAACTTTTAACTAAAAAATACACCACGTAAACCCGAGCCACACAAGCCGCACACAATCGCTTCTATAAGAACGTCTTGAACATTGCGTACTAATGGCGTGGGAAAGCGAGCCGAGCGGATGGTCAGCGGCCACGGTTGTTGCAGGTACAAACAAGATGGCGTCCAAACGATCTCGTCATGTTGGCAGAGGGACTCCGCAAATTTCCAAAATTTTTCGAACAGTATCAGGTGTTTAGCCCCAGAAACCCATAGCTTTGCATTGAAATAATATATTGCTCAAATGATTTGAAGATCTGAAGCCTTCGGTTTAATTGACTCTATAATATATTACGAGTCAACTTTCAGCAAGTGAGTTTCTCACTTTCACAGCTGAGAAGTACTTGCTTGAACAAAAGTTATCCTTTTTTCCAATAATGCTTCTGGCAGAATGTAACTTTAATTTGAAAATCGAAAGGCTTGTGTGACTCTTCATTACTGTTATCTTAATGCTATCTAGTAGGGGCTCAGTTTACCCTAAAATGCACCAGATGCAACCATTTGAAGCCAATAGTTTCAAAATTTCCTGGGAGAGCATGCCCCCGGACCTGCCTAGCATGCAAGGGGCTCCTGCCCTTGCAGCAGAGTCCGAAGGCCTCTCCTGCCTATTACTTTAGCCAGCTTGCCTACTACTCGAAAACATTTTGACTGGGCTTCCCAATGAACAAAAGACATAAACTGCAAAATCTACCAGTACAGTGTCTTTACAACAGTACATTTATTGCATTGGAACACTCTAAAGTATGATTAAGGCAGTGGTTAAAAAAACAGAAAAGAGTCCAAATGTAGTGGTGCAATTCAACTTTTCGTAAAGACCCGAGATACATGTATGTACTTACAGGAAATATAACTGGTGGTATAGTGATGTCTGGCTTTTCTTTCACCAAAAATGGATGATGAGCTACTGGATGAGATTCTCCTTCTACAGGTTTGTCACCTTCTTCACTTTTAACGATAGTGTTATCTCCTTCTCTCTCCTCCTGTAGTTTCTTGCAAAAAGCAGTCAGCTCTGCAATAGTTTTTCCTCCAGCTCTCTGAGCCACTTTCATCTGTTGTGATGAAAGATCAGCTGCAACTGGTTTGTCAGTATCACTAGATACCTTGTTTGCTGATGCTGTAGTAACACTAAGAACAGTAGGTTGGGAAGTTCTATTACCCTGTCCATTTTTCTCTTTCGATTTTGACTTGGACCGGGAACGACTTTTTGTCTTACTCCGTTTTCTCTCTCTAGAAGAGGACTTCCTTCTTCTCCCTCTCGAGTACGAGCGAGATCTTGACTTAGATCTTTGTCTTCTACCCCACGATATAGATCGAGAACGTGACCTTCTCCCCTTAGATCTTGAGCGAGACCTCCTACCACCTCTTGGTCTTCTCGTAATGCTTCTTTTTCTTGAACGTGACCTTTGAGACCGCGAATTCGACCTTTGTCTAAAGCGGTCACCACTTCTCTTCCAGCGATGAGGTGAAAACCTTCCAGAATTCCTAGAAACAGGAGACCTTCTTCTTGATCTAGAATATGATCTTTTCCATCTTGGTGATCTAGACCTTGACTTACTATCTGAATGAGAACGTGATCTGGATTTTGAAACATGTCTTTTGTGATTTCGTCCCCTGGAACATGACCTTGACTTAGATCTTTTCTTAGATGATTTAATTCTTGAATGTGACCTTGATCTCGATTTTCTACGATGAAATGATTCTTTAGAACTAGATCTTGACTTGTATTTTCTCTTCTTTCCTCGGCCTCTGGAGTGAGACCTTGACCGTCTCTTTCTTGTCCTTCTGGGTGACTTGTCATCTGGTGATGTTGTTCTACTTCGCGAGCGAGAAGTACTTTTCTTTCTCTTTGAGTTAGGTGCATTCTCCTCTGACCCAGATTTATCCTTGGAGCACGAACCACTTCTCTTCTCAGAATCAACTCTCTCTTTTGACAGAGATCTATTCTTTTCTCTATCTAAATCAATTCTGCTCTCACCAAACAATTTTCCACATGAGGCTTTATTTCTTCCATCACTCACAGTCACTAAACTAGCATCCACATTACTTTCCGTGTCTCTTGCAGCCTCCTGATTTTCAACCGTAGTAATTTTAAGGTCAACAACCTCCTGGAAATTGGAGTCATATGTTCCTTTTGCTTCTGTTTGGGACGCTGTCTTATCAACCTCCTGTCCTGTCTTTTCAATCCGTCTGTTTTCTTCATCATTGTTTTTCTCGTTTTTGACTTCCACATCATGAGTATTCTCCTTTTCTAAGATAAAATCATCGTGTTTACTTTCTTCTGGTGATTTGGAACTTGACTTCGGTGATTCAGAGCGTTTCTTAGATAGCTTGGAAGAGTTTTCTCTTTCACTTGACTGAGATCTCGGCCTCGACTCTGATGCTGACCTTGATCGTGACCTAGACTTGTGTTTTCGTCGTTTGTGCTTCTTTTTGTCCCGGGATTTTGATTTGGACGAATGTTTCTTGTGCTTGTGTTTCCTGGAGCGTTTCTCCTTCGACACTTCACCATTGTTTTTCTCTGAATTTGATATCGAATAAGCGTCTTCGGTCTTAAAACTCTCCTCCTTCATATAGACTGATTTTAAAACATTCGCAAGTTCATCGGAAACAAAACTCATTTTCACATGGTTCCGTTTTAGCAGCGGGAGCAAATGAAATGTCGGGCGACTGCCGGCATGGAGCATGATTCCTTGGTGTACGTCCGCTGACCACCAAATAGGACAACTTAAATCATCTTACACGAAGTATTTTACTCATTGTACTCCAGTAAATGTCTTTGTCGCTTAGCTTGTAGTGTTAGTACTTAGTTTCACAGGTTTAATTTATATTCCATAGCCTTACCATGGCCTCCAGGGATGGTCCCCGTGCAGCTGGAACAGATGGATCAGACTTTGCACACAGACAGCGTATAGCTTCACATTACAAAGACAGCGTGCAATGGAAGGCTAAATTAAAGGCCTGTCTTTCCTTCCATATATTTCTTATCTTGTGTGTCGGGGCTTGGATTGCTGCGGCCTTCAGTGGGTGAGTAAAAAAAAAACCCCACTCGCAGTCTTTGTAATTTCACTCCCCGATCCGTTAATTCCAATAATTGTAATCCCTAAATGCCAGTTACTACCGATGACGTCATTGTTCCCCTGAGGGGGAGGGGGAGGGTTTTTTCCCCTCGAACACATTCTCCGGAGAGGCCGATATTGGTAGATGTTTTGAATATTTGGTGGAAAAATACAAATCATGCATTTGTAAGTATTGTTTTCACTTTTTGTGCCTTCTATATTGAGCAATGAACCCATTTTAGTGTTTTAAAGGATTACAAGTTTGATGCTCGGTATCCCAGAATCTCTTCTTTAAATATCCTGTATCCAGTAATTTTTTCCCCCAATAGCGATGTTTCTCGTGACGTCATCTATTGTTATTAATATGCCAACCATAACCTAATTGGCTGTTGAAACAATGACTTCTTTTGATCCGTAGTTGGCAAATTTGAATATCAAAAGAAATGTGACGTCAATGTTTGTAAACAAGAAATATCACTATTACACCATATCCCTGTAACAATTTACCTAAATATCCCATATTGCGATAACCCATGATACAGCCTCTCAAATGTTTTGAGCTGATACCACAAAGGTTGAAGTGGTTGCTTTCCATCATGACTATAAAGATTAACTAGGTTAAAATAAGCAGGTGATGTAAAAGCAGCTCTCATAACCTAAAATGGTGTTGGCTCGCTGACCTAGCCAAAAACAAAAGACTAAACAATTAGATTGAAACAATCGCAATATTATTTTATTTTTTATTACTCAGACACTACACACTACACTACCTGAAAATAAAGAATACTCAGTTACCTGTACTTTGAATGAGAGCGAGGCTGGAGTTAACCCTCCTTAGTAAAAGCCTTGCCTTGTTTCTCATGTAAATGGGAACTCATTATCAGAACAGGATTACCTGGTATTTCCATGAGTTCGAAAAGCTGTAAGGTATTACTGAATCATACCAGGTCACCTCCACTGGCAAGATTACTGTACACACAAAGAATATTGCTTTCCATTTCCCGATACCTTTCTTTCTACTTTGAACTGGTGTATTTAGTCTATGTTTGCCCGTTTGCAATTATTTTGTTGAAAGATAATGTGCCTAGTGCAACAATGGCTTCATGGCAAATTCTGATACTTTCTTTGTTGTCAATCAGTAGTTAAAAACCTGATGGCACAACTTTTGTCTCAAAGTTTAGAGGCAGCAGCCAAGTAAAATACTTCCTTATCCTTGTGTGATCTCAGAAATATTGCCAAGCAATTAACTTGTCTTTCAAGTTTAACTTTTGTTGCAACAGAAGTTTGAGGGAAGTACGGTAGTCGGAGAAGTAACCCAGTGAAAGACCAAATTTAAGCCCTGACCACAATAAACCAGTTTTACTCATCTTACAGTATGTGATTCAGAACAGGGCTAGATTATAGCTATTATATACCTGGCTAGTTATAACTGAGTCAGTAGTTGATTATTTTTTAGGGCAGCTGGCTACAAAATTCTGCAGTGTCAATGATGCTTTATTGTTGACTTTTCTTCTTGACAATTATTTTGTACAGATTGGTTAAGACAAAGCCACAGCACTGGGAATTGGCCTGGTTATTGAGTCTCGTTCCTGCAGTTGTAGGACTTGCAAGCATTACAAAGAATAATGTAAAACAGATATATGTTTGTGCAGGTGGAATTTTGTTAGTGGGAGTTGGGCCTTTAGTATTTGGTGCCTGTTTGATGATACAACAGATTATTTTCAGTGCCAAGAGAGAAAAAGCCTCTCCAACAGAGGCCTGGCAAAGTGCTCCTATAAAAATGGCAGCTGTAGCTTTTCTTATCCAGTTTCACGGCATCAGCTTATACTACATGAACAAGTTGACTAGTGCATGGAATGCAAAGGGAGAAAAGAAGACTTCATAACCAGAACTATCGAAGGCTTTTTGCATGAGTTGTCTTGAACAGTGATGTAAAAGACACCCAGCAACATGTCTGTTTGTCACTGATGACAGGAAAGCAAACAATTATTGTTTTACTGTCCATCTTGGTTGATCAACAATGTTAACTCTTATTTTTTTGTCACCAAAGAAACCCTGCAACAAAGGTTTGATGCACAGGTGCGTGAAGGAAAGTAAAAAGTGTAAAAAAAAAAAACAGAAAATAGGACACTTTAAACAAAAAAGGAAGAAAATGAAATATCCCATAAGGCCCCAAACAAAAGGGATGACTCAGAGCTTCCAAGGTACATTGTTATTGAAGAGCATGGCTTGAAACAGCAATGGATGTTGGGACAAAAATGCTGGCAAGCAAAGCAAGCTAGGTGAAAATTAATGCAACTCAGAACTGTTAGGCAATTTAACCCATTGACTCCTGACTGACTCCTCGACGGAAACCATTATCACTGAGTTAAAGTGGTACTACGACAAGAAAAACATTTTTTTTTTCTTTGGATTTAAAAACTATGTTAACTAAACACTACATTTGTAATTGATCCAAGTTTTAAGTTCTGATTTTAAGAAGACACCTGTTTATTTCAACTGGAATTTTCTTATTTATTGGACTGCCATTAAGTTTAAAATCTTGAGAGAGCTGGGTCGAGGAGAAAATGACGTCAAAGACTCACTAGTTTAAGAATGCAATGCGTGTGTATGTGGCTGAATTAATATGCAGCACGGGAGTTTCGGACTTTCAGACTTTTAAACCGTGTTTTGCATATATAATAAATTGCGTTTACACACTGAAATTTTAAGCTAGTGAGTAAATGACGTCATTTTCTCTAGATCCAACCCTCTGAGGTCTAATCGGTTAGTTTTGAATGTGAGTAATGGCGGACCGTGAAATCCAAAACTTACACTCAAAATAAACAGCCTTTGGATAAAACTCAAAGCTCAAAATTTTGCCATTTAGGTGTTAAGCAAACACGCTTTCCAAATCTGAAGAAAAAAAAGGAAATGATTTTTTGATCATAGTACCACTTTAACTGTCAAAGTGTTTTATTATTGCGCTGATTGTGGCTAGCAACCACATTATTGGTTCCTTCTGCGGGTACCAGAGCAGAGATTATTTAAAACAAAAGAACACACAAAACAACTCCAAACACATGTAAAGACTAATCCTAAGTGACCAAAAATACAGTGCTTTCTGGTACCTGCAGAAAGACCAACATTATTTTGCTTTGACAATAGTACATGAATCAACAATATTTGCGTATTAGCTTTATTATGCCTGCATGTAAAAATAACTCCACTACAAGATTTTTCAACATAGCATCCTCTATGGATCTGAGCTATACCAAGCAACGTATTTGCTAGAAAATAAAATCAATCGCATTTGTCTACTTCCTTTTACGTGTCTTTGCTTTTTCCCGTATCTCAAATACAATAAAGATCTTGACATTGACTGTCACAGTTGTTAGGGTAACCCTTTGCTGAAAAGTCATTTGTTCTTCAGGTGTCCTTTCACCATGTACACTCTCAGTATTTGTTGACCCCACAAACTCATCAAACTGTTCTTCACGAATAAAAAGTGGTGGACCTAAAGACTGATTAAACATTTGGACAACTTCAAGAGCTTTGTTCCTTGCATTTCGAACAGCACAAACACATGCTTGTCGCCTGGAAAAACAAAAAATCTTTGAGTCAGGGATTTACCAAACTGTTGCAAAGGCTCCTGGCCCTCTTGGAAAATTACATTTTCCATTGGTTCAAAGGCTTGCTAGAACATGTGGATACACTTTGAGGGAAAAATACTAGTCTCCAGACACTATACACTGGTAGATACGGTACTTAAACCAAAAAGTTCAAAAAGGGGGTCGCACACATCTATTCAATGACTTCAAGATTTCACAGGGTCCAGAGTATACTTTCAGGATTTGGAAGCACCTTGTGGTTGGTCAACCTGTAACATTCAAGCTTGTTTGAACAGACATTTGTTGAATGTTTTACACAAAGGAAACTAAACAATAAACAATGTAAACCTACCCACTGTGCTAGGCCACATGAAACCTCCCCTGCATAAAAATAGTACTGGAAATTAAATACTTATCTAACTTACCTCTGTGAATCAAGCCTTCCCGGTGAGTGATAAAGTTCCGGGCTTGATACTTTAACAGTGTCATCCAGTTTTTCCACCAAGATATTGCACACCTGTTCACACTTTGAGAAGTCGCCAAACTCAACAACTACTTCAACCTCCAGCCTGTATAACTTTTCTACTTTTTCCAAAGATTTATGCATTTTATATTCCTTGATATGATAGGACTTCAGTGTTTGCAGCACGTAATCTACTCGTCGATTCACACTGGTTTTAACCTCCTCAACAGATTCCTAAGTATCATGTGGGGAAATGGAAACATGTCAAAAATCCTTCAACAACTCAGCAAACTAATTATCATATATTTTTGGTCCGTATAGCCCCACATGCGTAATTTCAAATGAACCCTTTCAAATCGTGTCTGATCTGGAAAATAACCACACAGGAAGGAAGCTACCCACAATGGCAATAAGGTTAGGCTTTTTGATTGAGAGTTTTCCATATCTATCTTCTTAAGCTTCCCATACAAATCCTTTTAATTTATCTCTGTCGGCCATGCACACACTGAGCTTATTAATTGGGGAGCCTGTGGTAAGAAAAGCCAATTTGTTCTGGCGAAAGTCGTACTATACCACATCCGTTTCGATTCAATCCTCTCTTGTACCGCTAATCATCAACGAGTAAAACTACTTACTTTAGCGTTAGTGCAGACGATCGACACCCTCGCCTTGTCCGGAGGAAGACTAACTTCTCCGCTTTCCGTTATCTGAATCTCTCGTCTGTTACCTGGCGATCCTTCGTGTTTACATCCATTGTTTGCGTCATTACCACCTTCATTTTCTCGCAAAGAGGAAAACTGAGCGAACACGTGTGCGGGACTATGTTTTTTAGATTCCAGCCGACTCATTCTGTGATAAACAGCTCTTGATCACTTCTTGCCGTCAGCTTAGCAGTGCGGTCGCGTCGTCCTTTATATTTATCTAGAACCCAGTACCCCGGATTGGCATCCCGAGGGATAACTGTAAAGAAGTGGGGAGGGGTGGGTTTGTATCTGGCCCCAGTTGCTAGTATTCACCGAAATGGAGGTGACTAGTTAACAATCAGACCCGTAGCCCTTGCTGGGCTATTGCCCCTTGGCCCTTGAGGGCGAAGGGTCTAATTGTTTTAGTATCACCCAACTAGTCGGACAGAAAAGGCAATAAAGTTAGCAAATGCAAGTTGAAGAAATATTTATATGGGAATAAAACGAAAGAAAGCGTCACGCTTTTCGCTATTCAAGCGTAGCCAATCAAATTGCGGGATTTGCATTAGTCCACTAGTTGGGTGATACTAATAGTGGACATTTACCGAGCCGCGAATTAATTATTATATGCTAAAACAGTGAGATAATACAGCACAAAAAGATGATTTTAAATCATTTATTCGTGCAAATTTCGCGCGAATTGCTCGGAGTTGAATGGCAAAGGATATCTGGCGTTTTGAGTGGCCAATCAGCGTGCCCGTTCAACGCTATCTAGTATATACTAAATGTGGATAACGCTCTCAGTCTCCACCAGATAGTACAATTGGTTTCGCTTTGACTTATCCACTGGATAGTGATTTATCCGGCGAATAACGCTATTTATCGTTTGAACAACTGGGGCCTACTGGGTAACAACAATATTTGGTCAAAAACAGCAAAGAAACAACGTTGGTGACATTGTTTGTCATATCCTGCGAACACATAACCGGTTTTCAATGATTTTCATGATCGACGCGAAACGCCTTCTCAGCATTGTTTCTAAACCCAGAGTTTTAAGAATATGATAAATATTTTTCTCTAGGCCGATTCACTGATTACTTCAATCATGATAAAACGTACATCTTACGACTTAGAACAACGAAAGACACGGCGCATCATACAAAACCTACGGCCTTAGGAGAAGGACAATGAGTTTATTTATTCCTTTTGCAGTTCTAAAACTGATGATTACACAAACACTGGTCTAGAATATATAAAGATAAAGATGACTCCTGTTTGATATACTTGTCTTTTCTTAATTTGAAACAACGATCCGACAAATCAAATTGAAATTCAAAATGTGCTTTAGATCAGGTTAAAAACACAGCAGGGACAAAATAGCTGAACCCAAATTCTTCAGGATTCGAGGAGATTCCAACAGCCGTGTCTGTCTGGAAGTGCAGTACTCTTTTGCATGTCATGATTAAATCAGGACGTGTACTCTTGCCTATCTTTCACGGGGCAACAGCAAGAGTTATTAGTTATTAGCAGCACATGAAATTATATTAGTTTTCTTTTTGCCGCATCGTCCCAGTTGTAAACAGACACCTCCCTTAGAGTCACAGAATCCTGTTTAGTAACCAGCTTATTTATCTTCAAACTAATTGCGGAAATCTTCTTCATCTCTAGATGTTTAGGGAAAGGGTGAATTCTCTTGTGACCAATTGTATTTCCTGCTTCAGGGAGCGAAACCCATCTTGTTTTGGTTTTAATCTTCAATTCATATTCCATTACTAACTGACCAACATTAGCGACATCTTCCATCAGTATTACGGAACCATTCAGTCCTCTAAATGGCTTAAAATTCCATTTCTTTTCCTTTCCAACACGCATTTCTTGTTTGAAATGTTTAGTGACTGGATCTTTGTACAGCAATTTAATGGCATCTCCTAGTTCTTCGTAGGCAGTGAGATCTATTTCGGGCACTTTCCCGCGGGTGTCGGGATTAATGTTAAGGAGCAGCGTACAACCGTGTCCCACGCTTGTAAGATATTCCTGAAGAAGTCTTTGTACGCTCTTAACAGCGTACTCGGTATCAGGCTCCCAAAACCAAAAGTGTTCACGTATAACTGTATCGCAGTTAGCAGGACAGAACAGCTCACCCCAAGGGTTTCCCTGAATCACTTCTCCTGAAAGGAAATATAAGGTGTGACCGTGTGACACTGCTTAATTTCGGTATCAGTTTATACATTCAGCCGTCACCTCTGTGTTTAATCTATCTTAATTTCCTTCCCGATACCTCTTTTCAGAGCAGTATATTAACGACCAGAAAAATGCTTTGTTGATCAGTGGCTCAGCGATGCCGTTACTTCACTTGTGAACCAGTTAAAACAAAACTGATTCGAAACAATGTCAATGTAATAACATCTCTGCATCCACAGGGATTCATTCCTTCAAAGCTAATAATTTCGTAATAACCCATTTCCGATTTTATGTCTGCCTCCTCTGCAAAGCGAGTCTTAGTTCTACTTTACATATGAATGAAAACTAATTTTAACAAGAAAAACACTTGCACTTAGACTCGCTTTGAACAGGAGGCAGACATGAAATCAGAAATGGCCTATTACCACAAGGTACAGAGGTTTTTACAGTTAAACGCGCTTTGAAAACGAGGTTAGATCACACTTATCCAAGCTTAGCGCATTTAATACTTTATGTTATAGATATGTGTACGTCATCGGCGATTGGCCACAAACCCAAAAAGGCAACTTAACCACTTTGATTATCGTTACTTACCGTAGTTAGTCTTCATGGAGCATTTTTCTTTGGGTACCGCGTACCAGTGTGGCAAGGGTGCCAAAGCATTCTCGTTACCAACCCACCGCAAGCCTTGATTACCAGCAAAAGTCGGACATTCGTCGCACAATGAGTTCGCTGCCAACTCCCGTATGATTGGCCCAACATTGGGGCTCTCCCCTGGAACAATGCCAGCGTCAAACCAGATGTAAAAAGGATCTTTGTAGGGAGAGTCTTTGCCAAACAATTCGCGCATTTGTTCTTCCACGAGCTTTTGATATTTGTCCTGAGTTGTTCTATGTCCAGTTGTATAGTTATCTACTCCTATGTACCAGTTATTGTGCACGCTATAGAACACCCCGAATTCCAAGTTGTACTTTCGACTGGACTTCATGAAATCTAACAGTACGTCACCGTTTCCCTTTCTCCATTTAGTGTGCTTGACGGAGTAGTTGTAGTTGGTTTCGCTGGGCCACATTAGGAAACCGCTGAAGTGATCAATGGTGAAAATTATATATTTAGCGCCAAAGCTTTTAGCCGCTTGTACCCATTGGTCGGTTGACAGCTCCGTTGGGTTGAAGGTATCAGCGGGTGCTACTTGACCTAATGAGTTGTAAAAGGTGAAAGACTGGTTAAGGACGATGCCTACTAATTCAAAGATATTTTTGCCCCGGCTTATGATTATGCAGGAAATGTAGATTTTAACAAGTGTCATTGAAATCCAAAAAGAAAATTGGGAGTAACCATCCATTTTCCAAAGATAATTCATAAATAATATTTGTAAAAAGCTCTAAAATACAAAGCAATGTACGGCGTTCTTTCTCAAATGAAGCTTAGTTATCTCTCAAAAATGCATGGCTACCCCCAGTTTTATTTTTGGATACCACGAGTACTTACTAAGATCTACTTTCTGGGGTTAGTTTTAAACTGCGCAAAAATATCTCTGCATTAGTAAGCATTATCGATGGGAAACCCGAGTATCTCGAGATGCGCAGAACGTTCGCGCAATAACAATAGTAGGCATCGTCCTTAATTGATAACAAGAGAATGAGGTAAAAAAACGGATCCCCCATACATGGACCTCTTGCAATCTAATTTTAGCTACGCAGCTATTTTTAGAGAGGCATCTGATTGGCCAGTTGTAATGATGTAATGATATTTTAGATATGCGTGGCTTGTGGAACGAAAACTTTAAATACCTTTGCGAAACTAAAAATAGAATTTAAAAGACTATGGTAGGGATCCGTTCTCTTTCCTCATCCTCTCTTGCTAGAGCGATTTTCATATGACCTTGAAAAATAAACGAGAAAACAGAACTTAAAAAAATGTAAAACATTTAATTGGCTTATCGAACAAAAACAAACGAGCGCGAATTTTCATTGGTTTAGTGAACGTGGATGCAAACAATGTCATCTCTCCATGGAACTTTCTGTAAAGCGATCGGCGTTTCGCTTTGACGTCATTTGAAATGCAGTAATGTGATTGGGCAATCGAACTGTTTACTGCCCATATTAGGAGTTTCCTTGGCGGGAATAAGAATAGGGAGAAGCTTTGTTTTAATCTTGCCAAACATTGGTCCGTGAAACAAATTGCGAACACTTTTTTAAGGTCATACGAAAGTCGCTCTAATAACTGAACGAGCGTATGTCATATCGTCGTCACCAGCTTCATCTTCGTGTTTTGTCTCATGGCACAAGTTGCAAGAAAAAAATGTCGAGTGTAACAGGGCCTTTACTTTGTAAAAACAAAGTAGCAGTCAACTAACGACAGTTCCATGGTGACCCAATTTCCTTCCTGGAGATTTCCGCAATCATTGTGTCAGATTCCAGTTTTTTCACTATGACACAGGTTCGACAATTCCATGGTGATCTAATTTCCTTCCTGGCGATTTCCGCAATCATTGTGTCAGATTCCAGTTTTTTCACTATGACACAGGTTCGACACTTCCTGTACATTAAACCACCACTCAAATCCACAGCCTTACCTGCCTTCATGCTGCGATCATATGTTTGCATATTAAAGTGAACAATTGCTCCAACCTCATAATCCAGCCATTTAGCCTGGGTTTCCGTGGGCTTGGGGATGTCAAAAGCATCTGCTCCTCTCTTTACGCCAGAATGGCTCAGCACGGTTAAAAAATAAACACGTAGAAGGTTCAACATGTCGAGGTCCCCAACGAAAGAAATCGAGTTATAACGGTCCCGAAAATAAGACGCTACATCTATACAAAGACGACGAACATATATTATTAGATTGAGACTCTTTTATGGCAGTAAATAAACATGTATTTCCCTAAGGAAATGGAAGCTACCTGCTTAACAAACAATCATGACATAAGGCAGGTGCATGCTCTCTATTTCTATTGGGCTCGTCAAGTGGTCACGGTATGAAACAAGAACAAAGGAAATACAGTAAAAACGCGCGTGTAAGAACCTAGTGGTTTAAAAACCTGCTGGCAGAAATTTTAGCCAAGCAAATCTAAGCAGGTTTTTATAAATGTGGGTTCTAGTGCATTTTCATGAAGATTTAATTTTCATAACAAATTAAGGAACCTTATCTAAAACTAAACTTCCCTGTTTTTTTTTTAATAATTGCGCGATTAATCTGAGGCGGTAGAAAATTAAGTGTAATTATTAAGCGGCGTAAAAAGTGTCAACCAAACTTTCTAGGAGCAAAACTGATATGGAAAGTGAGGATCTTTGGATGAATTGTAATTACCTCAAAAGCAACTCAAAGAAAGCTGTATTTATAACTCTATGATTAACTTACACCAACCGGATGTCATCAGTCTCATGAAGCTGTGAAACGAAACTCGATCCATCCATCCCGACATACTCGATCTTTCCCTATCGATACTTGCGAGATTTACCGTAAAGATAGATCGTTATCAATATCGGAAGGCTGCCGGCGTGGAGGAATCTCTATTTGACACTAATATGTGTGAAATTATTTGAGCATCAATACAATTGCCAGACTAAAAAAAAATATCGCTTCATTTGCTGGATGACTCTCTTAGCAAGTTGCTCTCTGCAGCGTATCTTTGGAGGTGATTTTAATTGCAGTTGGATTGACTGGTAATGTGATCATCAATATGGCCACCCTCTCAATGCCTGCCCTCTTAGAAGCATCAGTAGGGCTAACGCTCACATGGTTCACATTGGATAGAAATCTAGCACTTCACGTTACTTTGCACTCACTTCAGTTAATTCTGTTCAATTAAAATATAAGTGCTACACGGCCAACGTTTGTATAAACGTAACCTTTCCTTGTACTTGTACATGTTTATTGCCGTGACTTTAACATCTTCAGTTCCCACGGCCTTCTCCCGTCCGACCTTGTAGCTCAGTCGGTAGAGCGGCGGAGATCTAACCCAAAGGTCGTGGGTTCAATTTCCACCCTGGTCAGAGTATTTCTCTGTCCTTGTGTGGGCCCAGTTCCATCAGTAGGGCTAACGCTCACCGTCATGGTTCACATTGGATAGAAATCTAGCACTTCACGTTACACTACACTCACTTCAGTTAATTCTGTTTAAAATATAAGTGCTACACGGCCAACGTTTGTATAAACATAACCTTTCTCTGAAAAATATGGTCTATCTCAGCATATATGATCACTCAACAACTCGGCCATCCTCAGGCCGCCTGTTAGACCTGGTTTTTGCGCCCCATCTCCAACAATCATCCAGGCGTGCCATCTTGTGCCCGCGTATTAGTGATTATGATACTGTTTTATTTGAAGTTAATGTGTCTCCTAAGTGTCCGCGAAACCACCGCCGATAATTCTGCAGTGTCACGAAGCTGACTTTGATGACCTAAGATCTCATCTATCCTCGTTTGCCACTATGCATCTCGATTCTGACCCAGTTAACAGGTCCGTCGATGAGAACTGGAATATTATTGCTGAGGGTATAAAAGAGGCAATTGACAATTACATTCCACATAAGATGTCTAACGCAAACGCCACCTCCTTTGGGTCAGACCCTGCCATCAGATGCATGATGAATAAGCGTGACCGTGCTAAAAAGAGGACTAATGGTACTGGCAAGCCCAAACACAGAAAAGCCTACAATCAGCTGCGTAAAGCTACTCTCAAAGACATTCGTGACACGCACGAGAAATAATGGGTGGTCTTCAGCAGCAAACTCTGGCAATACCATTGGCGGGGATGTCAAAAGGGCGTGGTCATATCTTAAACTCCTCCGTGCTGAATCGAGTTTGCGGGTGCGATCGCGCCAAAGCTGAAGTCCTGCGTCAACAGTATGGTGCACGTAAGGACGTAACGTGTTATTTGGCCCGTTGCCTTATCCTAACATCCCGGAGCTAATTGTGTCTGAGTTAGGTGTGATGAAATTACTGCAGAAAATCGACATCAGCAAAGCCGTAGGTCCAGATCTTATCCCGCTTAGAATCCTTAAAGAAGATGCCGTAGAACTATCTTGTATTTTAACTTCACTTTTCCAACAGTCCTGTGACTCCGGTCGACCACGTGACCAAAAGAACCGTAGGGCTCGGAGTACGAGAATGACCAGGAGCTAGCTTTTCCCCTTCCTAAGCCTCTTATGGTGATCGTAGGGTCGAATCGATCCTACCCAGTGACACGTTTCTCGAAAGACCGTCCGAAACTTAACGTGCCATTTTCGGGTGTCACAATTCCTTCTGTATCTCAAGACCGGAGAGGATTTAAGTCGTCAAACTTCAATGTCAGTTTGCTTTTTGTTACCTTGAAAACATGTTTAAAGATCGGCTTTCCAAAACAAGGGGTTGGCAGTTCCACAAATGGCTTTTCGGGCCTGAAAAGTTTACGGGACTCCCGAGAAACGGGCCCCAGGACTCTGGTTTTTTGTTGTCCTTTCGCACGTTGCCTAGAAACGTTGATAGATTCTAAAACCTTAGGGGTTGGACATCATCACAGTTAAGCAGCAACTTAACCAGTTGCGAAGAAACGTTGGTGCTCTGACTTCGCTGTGGTGAAATCCAGTCCCAGGCCTGCAAATCGTGCAAATTCTGCGGAAAACTGCCACAGGTGTTTGCTGTCAGCCCCCTTTAACGGTCCACATCATTGATTAACCAACGATCAACAGGAAAATGATTGAAATTGCCAGGAATTTGCGGTCGGGTTAAAAGAAGAAGACAAGCGTGGTCGAGTGGTTAGGGCGTTGGGTTTGCATGCGGCTGCTCCGGGTTCAAATCCCGTTCTAACCTCTGGTTAGGATTTGTTTCCGGTTGTCCCGGATTCAACTCTACCACGCTTTGTAAATAGCCAACTGGTTGCCTCCTGCCAGTTGGGGTTCTTAATAATGTTTCTGTTAACTTTGAATTGTTTCTTTCACATTGTTAAAAGTGGGGTGCCTGTAAACTAGCTTGATAGCTAGGTGCACTTCCACTATAAACAAAGCACTTACATTTTTTTTTACTTGTAGCTGTGATCATGCACATTTCGCTATATTTTCGAGCGCCCTTCATTCTCGAACCCAGAGTTCGCTTTTCTTTTGGACAGCACCAAGAACACGGACTCTGGCCAAACTCTGGCCACTTCCAAGGCAGGAAGTCCGCAAATCACGGACATCCGGACTCGTCTACGCACGCTCAGAAATTTGAAACAACAGTGGTTGTCAACGGTTGCAAAAATGGACCTTCACTACGACTGCGCATTAATTGGAAGTGACCAAAGTCCGTGTTCTTGGTGCTGACCAAAAGAAAAGCGGACTCAGGGGACGAGATTGAGAGCCCTACACGCCAAATCGAAGGTTGGAATAAGAATGAACGAACCTCAAGCGTAGTTGGGAACGGGTAAGTGGGGACCTTTAAACCGACGGACGAGGACGGCTACGAGTACTTACGAGTACGAGTTTGCCGTACTGAGCATGCGCATAAGGTTTGGAGGCCGCCATTTTTCGAAGTGCGCATGCTCAGAACGGAAAACTCGTAAATGAATAGTTCCTTTCCCATTTTTGACATCCCATTGACTTGATGTCTTTTAAAAAACTAAATAATTTGCACATTTCCTAAAAAATGATATCACCATTTCTTTCGTTGCACGCTGAAGAACAGACATGCGGAGATTGCCCAAACCAGGTGAAACCGCTTTGCTGGTCAAAGAGATGATTGCCGGGCGCGTAAAGGATTGTCGTACAGATCGTACGCTTGTGAACAGCAGCTCTTTTGCTTATGAGCAAAAGAAGGGTCGCAAGTGGAAAATTAAATAAAAATAAAAAGTGGAACCTTTGGACTGTACCTTCGTGATTTCTTGTAATTTCTCTGTTCCTTAATTCGACCAGGCTCCACCTCATGGCAATCATGCTAGTTATTTAAGAAAGATCCGCAGCACATCTCAAAGTTTTACTTTATTTCTGATTTTCAATTCATCTTCCCTGATCATTCCCACATTACATCGTAACACTAGCTATATCTTTAAATTTGATATCAATTTACAATGGCAACTTAAGCAATATCGATAAAAGGTCACAGTGACGGACCAAAGTTCTTTAATATTACAGATTTTCATCCTTTAAACTTACTACCAAACTTTTTCTCCACTTTATATAATTCTCTCGCAATGACGTTTGAATGGAAACAAATCAACTCAACACTCACAAGCGTTTAAAAGGTAATTAAAAAAAAAAAAAACAGCTAAAACATATGTTGGTGAATAGTAATAAAACTGTCGCAAATGAACACGTTTTGTTTGACCAAACATATAAGTCGAA
This sequence comes from Montipora foliosa, assembly GCF_036669935.1. Taxonomy (NCBI): domain Eukaryota; kingdom Metazoa; phylum Cnidaria; class Anthozoa; order Scleractinia; family Acroporidae; genus Montipora; species Montipora foliosa. The sequence goes on from NC_090871.1 coordinate 14,774,774, forward strand.
GAAAAACATCAAGATTCACTAAATCAGTTTAGTGCTTGGAGCATGTCAGCAAACGCTGACATGCTCTGTAGTGAAATCCAGTCCCTGCAAATCGTGCAAATTCTGCGGAAAACTGCCACAAGTGTTTGCTGTCAGCCCCCTTTAACGGTCCACATCATTGATTAACCAACGATCAACCGGAAAATGATTGAAATTGCCAGGAAGTTGCAGTCGGTTAAAAGAAGAAGACTTGTAGCTGTGATCATGCGCTTTTCGCTATATTTTCGAGCGCCCTTCATTCTCGAACCCAGAGTTCGCTTTTCTTTTGGTCAGCACCAAGAAAACGGACTCTGGCCAAAATCTGGCCACTTCCAGGGCAGGAAGTCCGCAAATCACGGACATCCGGCTCGTCTACGCACGCTCAGAAATTTGAAACAACAGTGGTTTTCAACGGTTGCAAAAATGGACCTTCACTACGACTGCGCATAAATTGGAAGTGGCCAGAGTCCGTGTTCTTGGTGCTGACCAAAAGAAAAGCGGACTCAGGGGACGAGATTGAGAGCCCTTCTAAGCGAAAAAATAACGCCAAATCGAAGGTTGGAATAAGAATGAACGAACCTCAAGCGTAGTTGGGAACGGGTAAGTGGGGACCTTTAAACCGACGGACGAGGACGGCTACGAGTACTTACGAGTACGAGTTTGCCGTACTGAGCATGCACATAAGGTTTGGAGGCCGCCATTTTTCGAAGTGCGCATGCTCAGAACGGAAAACTCGTAAATGAATAGTTCCTTTCCCATTTTTGACATCCCATTGACTTGATGTCTTTCAAAAAACTAAATAATTTGCACATTTCCTAAAAAACGATATCACCATTTCTTTCGTTGCACGCTGAAGAACAGACATACGGAGATTGCCCAAACCAGGTGAAACCGCTTTGCTGGTCAAAGAGATGATTGCCGGGCGCGTAAAGGATTGTCGTACAGATCGTACGCTTGTGAACAGCAGCTCTTTTGCTTATGAGCAAAAGAAGGGTCGCAAGTGGAAAATTAAATAAAAATAAAAAGTGGAACCTTTGGACTGTACCTTCGTGATTTCTTGTAATTTCTCTGTTCCTTAATTCGACCAGGCTCCACCTCATGGCAATCATGCTAGTTATTTGAGAAAGATCCGCAACACATCTCAAAGTTTTACTTTATTTCTGATTTTCAATTCATCCTCCTTGATCATTCCCACATTACATCGTAACACTAGCTATATCTTTAAATTTGATATCAATTTACAATGGCAACTTAAGCAATATCGATAAAAGGTCACAGTGACGGACCAAAGTTCTTTAATATTACAGATTTTCATCCTATAAACTTACTACAAAACTTTTTCTCCACTTTATATAATTCTCTCGCAATGACGTTTGAATGGAAACAAATCAACTCAACACTCACAAGCGTTTAAAAGGTAATTTAAAAAAAAAAAAAAAACAGGTAAAACATAATATGTTGGTGAATAGTAATAAAACTGTCGCAAATGAACACGTTTTGTTTGACCAACAAAAAACAAAAAACATCAAGATTCACTTAATCAGTTTAGTGCTTGGAGCATGTCAATTAGGATGGAGTTTGAAGGTAGAACTCCTAGCTCAATTATTTTTTATCAATTAAGTTTCGAAGCACTACGATGAAGGCGACTTCAACTTTTCCAACCGGAGTTCCAGAGCCGCTCGTCTTTCCATTATCTACAAGGTAAAAGAGGCAAATATGTCAATTGAGTGCTTCACAAAATAATTTTCCCATTAAAAAGACGTTTTAAAACGTTTACCATGGGGAGCCGATTATTAAAACAAGTTAAAACTCAAGCCGCGGTTTACAGTAAATATTTTACCTCCTCAACATTCTGGCCGAGAGTTACTTCAAGTCGCGACGAGACTTGAAGGGAAGTCGTTTAAAGTATTTTCGCTCGCTTTATCCTTCCGCAAAACGGCGAAAGGCTTTGAAATACCTATACCCTAGCGTTCAGTCTGTAAAGGAGTCTGTAGTTCTTAAAGCCATTTTATCAAGTACAACTGTGAAATCAGGCTTTAAGCTGATAAATCTTTGAATCGACTCCTCCATTTTAACGAAACAAGAGAAAACTGGTTGAAACCTGTCAGAACGGGGATTAGGATCACGCAATGCGAATGACGCGCGTAATCTGGCCGCACTTCATGTTGGTACCACAGAATGAGCGTTATTTCTAGAGTGTGACATTGATGGGCTTGTGACAAGTAACGGGAGAGCACTTTTGCAAATCAAGATAAGAACCTGAACGAGACAAGACCGTATACAGTCCTCACTAAAGTGAATGATTTTGTAGAAAGCCGCTTGTCACCCTTGACGTGTATTGTAAAAATTAATTTTGCTTTAAAGGCTTACCGATTTAAGTTCCTCCTGAAGTTCATTGTTAACCTTTGAAAGTGAAGCATTCTTTTCTTTTAAATCTTGTATTCTAGAGTTTAATTTATCTTCCTTGGTTAAAGGTCTAAAAGGAACAGAAAAGACAAACAAGCAACTAGTTGCACCATAATTTCTTTTGGTTTCCTATCTTGAAACAATTAGATTGTTAAAAAAACTGACAGATAATAATGTAGTTGGAAAAAGAGAAAAATATTTCAAGATCAAGATCCTCGAGTTTCCCGCGTTTTTCCGTTTTTGCGACGCAATATGACGCGTGACAATTTTAACTTCAACAGTATTGTCGCGTGACAAATGTAAAGAAATCTTTGACTGCCTTTTCGCAAAATAAGTGATTTTTAGGCTTCGCCAGGAAACGAAACTTACAAAACTTCTGTCATTTGTCTTAAACTTTAAAGTTGTGGGTAACACCCCTGTATTTCCCAAAATAAGGTCAATTGCTTTCCTTTAAAACAAATCCACCGCAGTAATTTCGTTTAGCTAACCTTACAACAACTTTTGGCGGTTCTGTGTTGAGTTTTCTCT
>NC_090871.1:14782725-14787725 GCF_036669935.1 Montipora foliosa
CTAACAGGACTTGCTGGTACGCTGGCCCTTCGAAATTGCCCATCTGCAGCATCTTCAACTGATGTTGGATCAGAGAATGATCTGGATCTCCCCGCATTTTCGTTATCAAGCGGTGTGTCATCCTTCTGGTGCACTGGCTCATTAGGAACACGCTACAAAATTAGAGGAATGCAAAACTATTTTTTACAATGACTGCAAAATTCTCACGCGCTCATTGGTTAATTTTTATTGTCAATAAGCGGACAGACACATAAATTTATAATTTATGCAAGGATATTGCTTGCGTCAGATTGAAGTTTCTCGCATTTTTGTCCCGCGTTCGTCTCGTGTTTTGACTTAATTTTGATCCCTCTGCCTTTTTGTTATTGTAAAAAACAAATTGATGTCAGTTTTTCATGTTAAAGTTACCGGTGTTTTACAGAATCACATTTATCCACATCTGTGGCAGTCACGATGTAGAATCTTTAATAACTTATGAAGGAAAATAAATTGTTTTCTCAACCAATGTCTGTACATCTGACACAAAGTTCTCGTCTTCAAGTAAAAAATGTTTGATTTTTCCGTTAAAATGTGCATGCCAAAATTCTGCTTAAAATTACTAACTTACAATATTTGTGTCAGCGTTGCATCACATTCGTGCTTATGTAAAATGCTTCAAAATAACTTTGCAAAAGTTGAAGTCTTACATCTGGTGATGAAACATTCCTCCCTTCATGTTCTATATCTCCATCTGCATTCCTCTCAAGCCTTTCAAATGAGTGCGCAGAGACTGCAGGGCAAATCAGTGAAATCAGACCAACTGAGCTAAATCAAATGTTCACACTGATTAAATGGTTTTCTAAGTCCAGTCCCACTTGTTCAAAGGCCAGATAATTAACAATTAGACCCTTCACCCGCAAGGGCTATGCAGGTCAATAGCCCATGAGGTGAAGCCGAATGGGCTATTGACCCGTGGCCCTTGAGGGCGAAGGGTCTAATTCTTTTAGTATCACACAACTAGTCTGACAGAAAAGGCAATAATAAAGTTAGCAAATGCAAGTTGAAGAAATACTTATTTGGGAATAAAATGAAAGAAAGCATCACGCTTTTGGCTGCTCAAGGACTATTACTAATAGACCTCTAGTAGTGTAGCCAATTAAAATGCAGGATTTGCATTAGTCCACTAGTTGGGTGATACTAACTTTATTTAGTATATACTAAAACAGTGGATAGCGTTGAAGGCACGTTCGGATTGGCTACTCAAACTCTGAAAATGTCCTTTGTTATTAAAAATACCGGTATCAGATTTCCAGCACTTTCATTGGCTCAATGGACACAGGCTATCAGTTCATATATCTGCTGTACCTAATATGGTCAAGGAACGCGTCAGCAATAAAGTAAGCAGAAAGCATTCAATTTTTTGCAGCTCTGAGAAAAAATGGCGGACAAAGCCGTTTTGGACCGGAATTGTCCAAGGCAGAAATCGATACTTCAATGAAAGATCAGAGTTGTTGTTCCTGGAGTTTTTAATAAAACAATTCTTCTACTTGGGCTTGCTGGATATAAAGTGATTATAACCAACTCGGTGCTACGCCCCTTGTTGGTTATCTATCACTTCATACATGTATCTAGCATGCCCTCTTAGAATAATTGTTCACTACTCACCTCTGAGCAACTCGTGCGGAATTGACGCCCGAAAATATTGTAATCATTGCAGGAAAAAATTGGTGGAAATCATCTTTTTGTCCTATAATTATTATCTCACTGTTTTAGTGTATACCATAATGTACTCAGTTTTCGTATACAATTTATACTCAGTGTCGGTGGCTAGTGGTGGATATTTACCTTGCCAATACCCACCACTAGCCATCTCCACTTCGGTTGAATACCTAGTTGTTAATTAGTGGCAACAAGACACCTTGAATCAGGATTTAAGATTTAATGACTGTGTTCTGATCCTAGGCCACTTAAATGACCATGGGCATAGTCTTAAGTTGTCACTGATCATGAATAAGCAAGCCACTTTGTTGTTGCTGACAGGCAAACCAGTGTGTTATACAATAATAATGTCATCACCTGTGAGAGCCGCTTCTTTCTGGTGTGGCATCAAGACTGCGGGTAGAGTTGCTGGCAAATCAAAGCCATGCCGCAATGCAACAACAAGGTGCATGGCAATACAGAACTCGTTAAGGTCCAGAGCATTATCTTTATTTATGTCTGACAAGTGCCTTTAACAAACCAAAAGAAGATTTTTTGGTACAAAAGGAAATGAACATCATTTTTGTCATAGTCCTCATTATTGTCAAACACCACTAGAAAAAATTAATAATAATAATAATAATTATTATTATTATTAATGATAACAATAACCAGTCAATCACAAAATGTGCCTCATCCACGACAACAGCTCGAATGTGACGTTGAAACTTGGTAGTTTTAAAGACTTTAAGCACTGCCTTGTTTTCAACCACAGCCTCTGGGTGGTCTCAACAAGAGATGCAGTTATAACCAGGCTGATCATCATCAAAGTCCATGCACATTGACACATTATGTCGCTAGTAGCAGTCACTTGTAATATCACAGCACAATATTCTTTCAATAAAGAGTTTTGAGATGATAATAATAATAATAATGATAATGATAATAATAATAATAATAATAATAATAATAATAATAATAATAATAATAATAATAATAATAATAATAATAATAATAAAGATACACGAACTGCTCCAAAAGGCTGCCTTGTTGGAAATGGCAAAGATCATCAGGAAGGCATGTTTTGAATACCAAAAGCTAAGGGAAAATTTTAGCTTGCTACCCAATATGGAACCAGCAGTACATATTAACACTGAGAGAAAGAAGAAATAATAACCAGATATAATTCTTTAAATCATTAATATTTTTGTGTCTACTGCTTTTATATCTCAATAAATTACTACAGTACCTTACCATATTTTTGATAGCACCTCTACAGGAAAGCCAGACTTCATGAAAAAGTCCCTCGCCCTTGGACCTAGAAACAATATTGTAACATGTATTATAAAATTAATGTAATAGTGCTAATTAGTGAGATTAATTAACAATTATTCGCCGAAGGTGAAGTGATTGTCGGTGAATATTCACCGAGACGAAGTCGAGGTGAATATTCACCGATAATCACTGAACCTGAGGCGAATAATTGTTTTAGTATAAATACACAGGTGATTATTTCAAAATAGAGAATCTAAAAAAAAACATTTCAACGCGAAATCATCTTCACTTACAGTGGCAAAACGACTACTGGCAGCCATTTTGTCCGTCGAGGTGATTATCGGCCGATAATCCGAGATAGCTAGCCAATGAGAGCGTGCGATTTTGTATAATCACCTGTGTATTTATACTAACATGTATTATAAAATTAATGTAATAGTGCTAATTAGTGAGATTAATAAACTATTAACTAAAGATCAATATCGTTATCATTTACTTGAGCAGACATAGGCACTGTTTATAAAAGGAAAATTACAGTTCCCTTACAGTAGCACAATGTAAGAGATGCCAACAGAGGCAGCAGAGTGCTTACACAATATTCCAAATCTTTGAACACTGTATCTTTGCCCGATTTTTATCTCCTATGCAACCAACAGAATTAAGGAATGACAACAAACTATACATTTGAATAGAACAAGTTCTCATCCTGTAAAAGCCACAATCTACAATATTATTGGAAACCTTACATCTTAAATGTATCGAGAAAAATTTCAAAGTTTTTGCCTTTCTACAGCCTCTCTTCATATTTTGTATTATAGCTTAATTTATCCATACTTAATTTACTGCGTTTCTGTGTGTGGATTGACCTATAATTCTAACTTAAAAATAATACCGTAAACGTCCATGTATAAGCCGCACCCCGAATTTAGAAGCGCAGATTTTGGAAAAAAATGTAATACAATAAAGTTTGAAGTTCCAGTAAAGTTCTATTGCTATAAACCAACAAGGACAAACAATCAAGGTTTCACCATAACGTTGAAATTCCTTCGATATTGAAACAAAATGAACGAGTGCTTAGTAGCCAAGCTTTAAATGTGGGGAGGAGTCTGGGCCAGGGCCTGGGTATCATGACCACGTCTATAAAGATGTAACCGCAATAGACGAAAAAAATTCATGCAGAATAGGAGCTTGATAATGCAGTCGACAAATTTGCCGAGAAGGTGGTAAAGGACAACGAAACAGTCGGCCATTTACCTCGCGAGTACTCACGAATTTTGTGGTATTTTATCGCATGTGGCGGAAAGATATGCGTGGAAGTGATTGGCCGAAGACGTCATTGCAAACAGCTGTGCGGAGGAATGGAGATTCCTTGTAGGTTGGTGTTTACTTGTTCGAGTAAAGCGAAAATCAATTGCTTGAAAGAACTCTTGGAGAGCGAGATTCGCCGATAAACACTCGAAGACACAAATGGCTCCTTTAGGAGCCACCACTCATTAAAAAGTCAATGAAAAACAACAACATGCTCTCAGTTTCTTTTATGTTTCTTTACTGAGATCTTAAGAAGTTGTATGAATACTAATTAGGTTTTTTTAAACTCCAAACACAGATGTATCCATGGATAAGCCGCACCCTTGATTTATGGCTTCAATTTTGTGAAAAAAAAGTGCGGCTTATACATGGACGTTTACAGTAGTTACTTTCCAGAAAAAAGCAATTAGAATTGTTGCTAAAGTTCTCTTTGATTCCCACACAGATCCTATTTTTTGAGATCTCGAAGTTTTAAAATTCAGTGATGTTGTTTTGTTTCATTTAGGCAAGTTTATGTTTTTCTTCTCTAAAGGTTTACTTCTGAATTCATTTAATGACATGTTTACACTGGCTAATTATATTCATCCTCATAATACTAGAAACTCATCCAATTGCAATTTTTTTATTCCATTAGTTCGAACTAATATACGAAAATTTTCAATCCGCTTCCAAGGCCCTAAATTTTTCAATTCTCTTGAAAGTCAAATTAAGTCATCTGGATCTACCGCTCAGTATTGCAA
>NC_090871.1:14792725-14795225 GCF_036669935.1 Montipora foliosa
TTCCCCTGCAAGCTCTGGCGAACTGCTGCGGTCAGAATCTTCATCACTAGAGCTGTGCTCCTCGTCAAGTTCTTTGTTCCATACACTGGGAGTTTCAGCTGGTGATTCTGCAGTTGGTGAGAAGGCAGCCCATTGTATGTTATTAGCTCTGCTGTTGCTGGGAACTAAGCTGTCACCATCTTTCCAGGCCCCTACAGTAAATGTTGTCCAAAGTGTTGTAAGCAAAGCAACTCACTTTAATTTCAACACTTCTTCCCACCAACACTTGTAAGTGGCAATATCAGTGAACCCGATCAAATCATATGTTACGGCCATAATGTTACCTCAAAAACTAGTCAACATGGACACCTTAATAGTAAGCTATTTACACTTCCCTCCATTTTGTGCTTAATTTACTGTAAATTTCATAATCATGCAGAATCTCACCTTCAAGGGTTAAGCACCAAACTGTGTTTTGGCTTCCATCAAACAAATTTCCGAACATAGCCGAGAAGATCGACTCCACCTGCCGAAAGTGAAGTGGGGTTCTTGTTAGATAGTTCACAGCTCAAAAGTCAAATGATATCTTTGTAGAGCTTCTTTAATGAAAATATTCGTACAGATTCCACTGCTTTCCATCGACATCAGGTTCGAATGTACAAATGTACTGTGGGGACCAAAAATGCTGATTCGTAGGTTATGTCACGCGTCAATTGATTTTGGCATCTGCAGTTTCGGCTCAACCTCTTGCTTGGTGCCGGAAGTTTGATTGATGGAACCCAAAACGCAGTTTGGTCGTTGGGGCTTGAAGATGACATTCTGCAGAGTTATGAAAATAGCTGTAAGCTATAAACCCTTTAATAAGTCTACTATATGCCGTTTCTGCTAATGACGTCAAACTCGTGCTTTCAAATTTCATTCAGAAATGTACAAAGGCTTAAAACAAGAAAAGAAATTATCGGAAAAGTTTTAGGCCTTTGTACATTTCTGAATAGAATTTGAAAGCATGTGTTCGACATCATTAAAAGGGTGTATAAATGCAGTGATTAGAATCACCAAGAATACAACAGGAGACCTCTAGCCCTAGAATAACATGATTCATGTACAGGTATTTTGATAACATTCTCAAATAAACAACTCCAGTAAAAGGGAACCTCCACTCCTAGAAAGACACCTTTGCTTTCAATTTTGTGCATGGGCTTCCTTAATCTGTGATAAAAGAAAGAACAAAGCATTCTCTGTGCACATTCCTGGGCACAAGTTGGGGATTATGGTATTAAATGGTAATTTTCGTACTACTACATGTACATTCCACTTGAATCTTCTGAACTCATGGCATCTGATAGGATGCGGCGATGCAGATCCGCATAATCCCCTAAAATCCGCATCCTCCGCATAATTACGATATTTTCCGCATAAAACTGAAGAAATTCCTGATATTAGTGATAAAGCAGCTGCTTACCACCCTCACAAACACAAAAGCCAAAGAGATTGACTATTTTGAAACGCTTATTTTCCTGAACATTGAAGAAAACACGCCATTTCGTTCGCAAGATGAAAGTTTGTAAGCAGTTTCCACTTTTTCAGGAATGATCCTGGACTCTAGTTAAACCGCTTTCATAACATACCCTAGGCTCGAAATTTTTAAAAAAGATACAAGGTATGAAAATTTAGCTGCAAGTTATAGTAGCAAATTAAATAGCATCATTTGTAACCCTGGTAAAGTAGGGACAATCATTGCGATGAAGTTGTACAAAACAAAGAGCCCGCAATACGTATGTGTAAAAAACCGCTGAAAATGGTGAATGGAAGGGAATGGATCGTGGTTCAACCACAACACAATTTTGCTCCATATCTCCAAATAATTGAAACAAAATTCATGACAAGAAACAAAATATTTTTTTATCGCTTTATTTCTTTTAGCAAAAGTTTCGGCAAAATGCCGATTACTAACCCTTTTATTTTAATGGTGAATGCTGGTCGCAAATTGGCGACTCGGCCAGATATCTTAATCGCAAAGGGAAAAGGCGACTGCATTGGTCGCAATTTCAAGTCCTGATTTACCATAAGCATGTAAATACATTGGACGGGCCTAATTATTCGTTCTATAAATGTTTAAATTTCCGCATAATCTGGTGTAATTTCTGCATAATCAACGCATGTTTACGCATAATATGTACAAAAATTTCCGCATAATCTTTAATTTTTTTCCGCATCCTATCAGAAGCCCTGTGAACAGTTTGTCTTAAACGTTTCAAGCGATGAGAAGTGGAACCCTTCCAGAGCTTCATGTCTTGAAACACCTTGATTTTGACCATATTACACCTACAATAATTATTACAATAACATCATTACACTCAAAAAGACCCCAGGTTTTAGATAACATTTTGCCAGACAAATTTATGAACTTCATGGTGCCTTTGAAATTGGAAGTCCAAAAAAGCAATATCAAATTTAGCCTTTTTGTTACAAAAATATGCAAACAAGTTAAAAATAATGGTCATTGGAAACATCATTATTT
>NC_090871.1:14797725-14810225 GCF_036669935.1 Montipora foliosa
CCATTTCTGAGAACTGGCCGTCCTTTGGACGGCTGGACGGCCGCCTGGCTAAAAGCCTGCTGCCAATTCAGGTCCTAACAAGCGTGATTTGTATTTCTTTTTAAATTTATTTTTCTGTCTAATCTTTGGAATTCGAAAAAATAGTGTCTCAAGTTTGAGGACACTGGTAAGACTACAGAAAGGTAATGTTGCTCGAGTGAAGTAATCGTTATTTGACAAAATTATGACAGATTAGGGAGCTTCTCCAAATTAATTTTGGAAATTTTGGTTTCTGATGTCACTATCGGCATTTTCCGATTCCGATATCTGCTTGTGTCTGACTCAAGAATTTCCGATTTGAGGTTTCAAAATTCTGATAAAATTGGACATCAATCGGACATCAATCTAGAATGGCACATCGGCACGCAATGTTTTTATAAATGAGTGGATCTAGTATAAGCATACAGACCTTCGATCTCGCAGATAGTAATCTTTGTGTGCGCTTTTTTTGCAATTTATGCTCCTGTTGTTTCTATTTTCAACTTCAACATCTCAACAACAAAAATGACTGACTTCAAGCGTTTATATGACTCTAAATACCTTCTTGGAAACCAAACTTAGAGGTGAAGCACAACACGTCCGTTGATTTATAGCGTATTAAACAGTTTCGACTGCACAGTTTTAATATTGGAGGACTTTTAATATTGCACAAAATACTCTCGAGGTTTCGGAAAACAGTGTTAAATTCATGATACATGTATTTGACTTTCTAAGATGGACCGCCAAAATTACCAGCTTGCGTGAACTGCTACTCAACTGAAAAAACCGTGATGCCTGTCATGCGTTTGAAGCGATCGTGACATGTGTTCCCACAAATGGGGTCGTAGATCTCGCGTGACACAGACTTTAAGAGGCAGTTCATGTTTCAAAATTCAGTGCATCATGCTAATAGGATGTTTGATCAAGTCCAATCGGAAGACCGACATTTTTTTATCTATCAGAAGTGACTCCCGATAACACTCATTCCGATGATCAGTGTTAATCTTCCGACTTCATCGGAAGAGTTGCACTTGAGTTTCCGATATGACTTCCGAACAATCGGAAATTTGACCTTCCAAAATTTGGAGAAGCTCCCTTATGCAAATCAGTAAACCTGTAGAATTCTCACACTGGCCTGGCACCAGCAGCCAGCACTATTCCAATCAAAATTCAAGTTTTGAACTAAGGCTTGATTTGAATTTTGCGTTATTCATCTGATGAACAAATTATTGAAATGATTGCTGAAATCAAATTTGCAATAATGATCTCATTAATCCCCTCGTCAGAGGAACGCTTGAGCTGTTTTAACTGTAACTGCAAATCAATAATAATTATATGTTACATACTGGTGAGCAGACGTCTTCTTTGTTAATAGCACATCAGTGATAATTATACGTAAGGCTCATGCAGAGCTTGTTAGGGCTACAGAAAAGATTGGAAAAAACAAACTAAGGAAAATGGTATGACGTGTGGATGACAGATAAACACCTTCAACTATAGTCTATGTTGGAATGATCCCTGAAGTTGAGTGAGCAGCTAAGACAGTTGCCATAAAACCTGCAGACTTCTCTCTTACTTACAACAGTCATCAAATGAAGCTATTAAACTAGGCAACCAAAAAGAGGAGTTTTAAAAAATATGAATAACAAAACTGTTTGTCCTTTTATCTCTTCCAACATAATAATGTTAAGCACAAAATAATAATTAAATGAACTTTCCTAACTTTTACTCATAAAATCCTCACATACAGTACATGGGGATTCAAACAGAAGCTGGCCTCTGGTGAGAAACTGCCACCTCCTACACTTGTCACGACTTGCTTGTTTGTCATGATTTTCACTCTCAATCTGATCAAAAACTTATTGCACAATGGCCTCAGCAAAACGACTTAAACCGCTCAAAACACACTAACTCGTCAAGTACAGTACCAGCCTTATGAGGCCTTCACATTTTTCAATTTCTGAATGTGAAATCAGCTTTTTCAGAACTGTTCCATACCTGCTGAATCTGCAAGCTTGTCTTTTTCTTTCTTCTTCTTATCTTGTCTGTTATTAACCTCATCATCTCCTTCCTCAACAAGCAAAGTTCGGTTCATAGCTGAAACATCAATCACCGCTACTTCAGATCAAGTTGAAGTTTTGTGTGTACCTCTACGTAAGCTTGTTAAAGAAAGTCGTTGCAGAGAGTTCGAATTTTAATATACGAAAGGTTTTTCCTGGTTGTTGATATGAAAAACTTAATCTTGCTGATTATCATCTGCACGGTTCTATTTTCCTTTAAAGAGCGAGACAGCTTGACCCATAAATTGTCAATATACACGGAGCTTAGCTTATATTGTATACATATAATCAATTCGGATACTAATTTCAAGCGTTGTATCTGCCTGAAAAGGGTTCCCTCGAACTTTAAAAGGTTTTCCTTACATTACTTTATACACAGAGGCAAAATTGCTTCCTGCAGTCTGTGAATAACGTAAAAAACTTGCTGTCATAGCTGCAGAGCTCGTGTCTCGTACAAAACAAAGACTAACACTACAAGCCTAATCTTAATTAATTAAAGGTACGTATTTAAGGAGAGTCATGCATGAATGACTCAATAAAAAATCCATCAAACGGAAAATACCTTTCATAAGTCGTTTCTTCACAAAAGAGTTAAATTATTATCCACGTTGCAACAAACGAATATCCCTTTCAGAGACTAGAATTCACTGTACCATGGTCAGATTTTCTTCCCTCAGAGTAAACCTGACATGGTTGACAGTGGGCCATGAAGAGATCAGGGCCGGTAACATGACATGATTAAAGGCAGCAACAAGTTGTCTGATTTAATAAGTTGATTTAGTCGGACAAATATCGCTCAATTTCGCCAATTTCCTCCGCCAAATGGTGAAAGTCTGCGGCCATATTGGAATATCGTTCATCACGTGCCAAAATATGCACTCCCGGATGGTAATATGGGGGCGGTGAAGAGACTTTCAATGTCCCTTACACAACAGTGTTTCTCAGTTCTGTGTGGGGATTGACCTATAATTCTAACTTAAAGAGAATAGTTACTTTCCAGAAAAAAGCAATTAGAATTGTTGCTAAAGTTCCCTTTGATTCCCATACAGATCCTATTTTTCGAGATCTCGAAGTTTTAAAATTCAGTGATGTTGTTTTGTTTCATTTAGGCAAGTTTATGTTCTTCTCCTCTAAAGGTTTACTTCCGAATTCATTTAATGACATGTTTACACTGGCTAATTGTATTCATCCTTATAATACTAGAAACTCATCCAATAGCAATTTTTATATTCCATTTGTTCAAACTAATATACGAAAATTTTCAATCCGCGCGCTTCCAAGGCCCTAAATTTTTCAATTCTCTTGACAGTCAAATTAAGCCATGATCTGGATTCTACCGCTCTGTTTTGCAAAAACCTCAAAAGGTTTCTTCTTTATCGTTAGTAGCATCAAATTCTTCGAGGTATTTACGCTTTTGTATTTTTGTGGATAAATGTGTGTTTCTGTGCACTCTTTCGTCTTTTCAATAATATATGGTATTACGTCCCAGTGCTATCCTAATTTTAATTTCCCAGTCTAATTTGAGGAAGTCCATAGCTCCATAAGCTCTTATAGTTTCTTTATGGGCTTCCTCGCCTTTTTTACAATTTTTTGTATTTTCTTTAATAATTCGGATACATTATATGTAATCATGGCAAATAAAACCCTTGAAACCTTGAAACAGGCATTATGTGGGGCTCGTTGTATTTCGGCCGCCATATTGGACGGGTGGAAAAGTCGGAAGATTGGGAAACACCTCTCCCCTTCCCCCCTCCGCCTTGTTTTGTCACTCGTCCCATATCTTCCACCCTTCCAATATGGAAATTAGCCACATGCTTGTCACGAAAGTACAGTCGGCTCTTGGCTTGAAACGGGATACACGACATGCACGAGGTGTCTCTTTATTTTCGCGCGAAAGGTATGATAGATGCTACCCGGGCCTTAGCACATGCAAATGAGATTGATTCATGACAACGCTTGAAGTCGGTTAATTAACGCGATAAGACTACTAAAACGTCACAGGAATGGGCTAAATTACAGAATTCAGGACAACATCTAGAGACTCTACTGACGAGCCGGCTCGTTTACCATCCACTGCTGAGCCAAACGAGCCAGCCAATGTTTATACGATTCACTGCCGAGCCAAACGAACCACCAGTTTAATAGACCCCAATATTTGTATGACTCCTTCCTTCATCCACTGCCGAACAAAAATGGGGCCATTACTTGCTCAGGTAAAGGAATGTAAAAATAAGTATAACACTGCTTTGGCACTGAAGTTATGGAATTTATGCGCGCGTGACCAGAAAGCTAAGGTCAAGTTTTTGGAGAAATGATTGGCTAGTCCCTTTTCGAATTACTTCGTTCTCATAGAGTATCCCTCAAGTGATCTTCGGTTTGAAATCGATTTTGTCGACCAAGCACGATAGAACAACGATGAACGCTTGAACTGACGAATAAAACTAAAATTACTTTAATTGAATGTGAGCAAGTACAAAGACGGTTGAAGTTGGTCAGTAACGTGGTAAGAAAACTAAAACGTCACAGGAATTTAAAGACAAAGAAAAAAACTGCTTTGTTACTGGTAGTACCTTTAATTCATCTGGCTAGCTTGTGCGATTGTCTTTTCAGTTAGGACTTTTTTTATAAGAACGTTGGGGCTGAGATTGAGCAAAATTTTAAGAACATTCCTCAGACTGAGAGTCGATTAAGAACGTATTTATTTTGTATTTTAAATGAAAGCATAAAATTGCGTTCATAACTGCGAGGATGCTAGCTTCACTTTACTTCATATCAGCAGTTCAATATATAATTCATTTCATATATCATTTCGTTCGTTAATGGTTTTCTTATTGCATGATACACCTCTCAGTTTGTAATAATGAGCAGTTCTTATTTTATAAGAACTACTTAAAGTTACGCAAATAGGCGCAAAGCAGCCTTTAAACCGGTAAGCCCGGGCTTACAAACTCTTGGACATAATTATCCGAACATTTTCCCGGTTGAATGATTTCTCTCTTGATTTCGCTTTTTTAAGGAAAAGACCAAGAAAGCAAATTTATGGATTTATTTAATCTCGCGTTTTTATACTAGAGACGCATAATCCGTCCAGACGAATTATGTGTCTGTCAGGTTATCCGTCTGGTGTACAGACGGTATATGAACTATATAAGAGGCATAATCCGTCTGGGACGAACTTGGGCAAACATGTTTTTTTGCGTCTGTTAAATTCGTCTAGTATAAAAACGGACACAAGACGCATTACTGTCTGGACGAAACGATAATCTTCCGTTCATATGGTGAGTCGTTCAAGACTCACAAGGAAAGATAGTTATAATGCGTCCATTGCCCGTCTTTATACTACAGACACATAACCAGACGAAAAAACAAATGTATCCCCAAGTTCGTCCAGACGGGTATAGCGTATCCTTTTATAAAAACGGCCATGCACTCTTCTCATAATGCCGGTTTCAACGGCCACCGGGAACGCTATTTCAGCTCGATGCGCACAGTAAAAACCTACGTGCCTGCCACCATGAAAACGGAACGGCTGTCTTCCTTGCTCTGATGCATACGTACTGGTAACCATAGACGTGGAGGCTTTTGCCCGTGACTTTTGAAAGAACAGGTTCCTTAATTAACTTTGGGTTTCCATATAACTAAAAAGAACTCGGGTTTTTGTCGAAGAAATAGTGTCAAGATGTGGTGACATTTTTTTTTTTCAAAATGTACCAGTGGTATAGACATCCAGAGTGAGTTGCAATGAACTCACGGAAAACGTCTTTTTGGAATGAAAATCGCGTTGACATTGAACAAAGAGTCAATGAGACATGATGACATTTACAAAATGGTTCCTTGTATGTGAAGCCATGAAGGGGTACAATAAAATTCACGAAAAAATCACTTTGCAGCTCTTAATAAGTCTATTCTTTACCCCTCTGACTTCCACGAAATCGCAAAAGTTGGAAAAGGCTTACAAACCATGTTTCTGGCAAACATGTATACTAATCTCTCTTTGAAATTGGTACTATTTTAGAAGTGTTACATTTTTTCCTTTTGAATTCTTTGAATGAATCCTTTTGCTCATTCTACAGAGGTGTAATTTCAAATCACTCCACTAAGTCGTACTTTAAAATAAATAAATATTGTGGCCAAAAGGCGTTTCAGTTTTTTTTGCATTTAAAATTTAAAAGTTTCTTTCAACAATAATAACAATACTGAATTTTTGCATATTTTGAACAAACAATATTGTGCCTTAACGTTCGGTTTTCCATTTCTTCTACCAAACGTTGTTACTGTTCCAGTTCGTATTTATCAAGTAAGAGATATACCTACCACAAAGCAAACTGTTCCATGCTAGTCATTTTTTCCCTTCAGGGTCTCACTATATTTTCTAAGCAAGTCTTTTGTAATCCGTGAAATTTGTGATCTCCAAGAAGTAAAAGGAAGCCAACAACGACGCAAACCCACGCCAGCTTTTATTATTAGTTTATTCATACTCTATTTTCCTCCTTCGTCTTCCGAGTCCTCGTACACAGTTCACGGACAAAACACAAACGGAAACTTCATTCGGATCACACCTTACTTTCCTTATCGCTTTTACCACCTCTCTTGCGACGCTCAGTCTGTTTCAGGAATCAGAGACAATTGTAACCAATCCGGCGTGACATTTTACACAAACAGCAGCATCCCACGTAGACGCCCCCAAGCGTCTTGTTGTTTGTAATATATCCATATGCAATAAAAAAGGATTAATGCGGTGCGTTCGATTCCTCTTTTGCGGAGAATCTTTTTGTACTGTTTTCTTGTCATTGTTCAGTAATTAAGGTATCGCACTTTGAGTATTTATGCAATATCAGCGTTATGGGATAACCCAATATCAAAAATTCCATAATGATCTTGTTTGTCCCACCAAAATTTTGCATAAGCATTGTTTTTATTTTCTCTTGGGACTTACAATGGTCCCAAGAGGAACTGGAAACAATGCTCATGCAAAATGTTGGAGGACCAAACAAAGAATATTATGGTATTTTTGATAGTGCCTACCATCAGTATACAGCCGTACTTTGATTTGAGTGTCTCCCATAGTGTACCACGCGGCGCTTTAACCCCATTACATACATCCAACAGGACTTGACTTCGGTGGACAAACGGAAATCGGCGTTTCCCCCTGAGCCCCCTTGATTCAATTTAGTTGAAGCCATGTGACCTCTAAACGCGTTATTATTCTCGAAAACTGGACCTGTGTAACAAAACATTTTTCATTTACAGTGACTGCAATAAACTTTGAAAGATTTCGAAAATCTTCCTTAAGCAGGAGATGACTGCTGCTCTCGTGAAATTTAATTGTTCTTTGTTTCATTGGCTAAGCTAAAACTTACCGGCATCACACCGAAGATTGAACATTGCCATTTCCTGCAAACAATACATATCCCCTTTGGGGCCCTGATCAGTTCATGTGAGAAAATTCCTCGTGTCATCACGTCAACAGGTTGCTACCCCGCCTTTCTAATTCACAAGCTTCCCTAGTTTGTTAGTGTAAACAGACTGTGCTTATCGGGACTCATTCAAAGTTTAATATTATTCTTACATCAACCAAATCCCATGTCAACGCATCCAAGCGTCTTGTTAGATAACATTCGGCTTTTAAATGCAAAAGATGTCTGTAAACAGATGGTGTAAATTTAAACTGTTGCAAAGCGTGTTGCTGGGATTGTAACGACTTTAAGATAGACGAAACTACGCTAGCATGACGGGAAAATCAGTCATTTCAAAGCTGTCACTGGTACCATTGCTGAGACGCAATCAAACAAAACTACCATTTAAATTTGATAAATGGTCGATCTGATCCGCGCTTTGTGTCGGCTACGAGTAATTACTTCGAGTTTTGATTGGTTTACAGAATTGTCTCCGTCCTCTTTGATTGGTCATAGTAATTACTTTGCTTTTGGTTTTACGACACTCGATTGAAACTCGCTCTAAATACATCTTATTCGATGGTTTAACTAGCCTGCGTAGCTGGAAAGGAACTTTGTTTAAGTGTCTAATCTTCTAGCGCTGTAGAGCACTAATCGAGGACACTGTAAATTGAAATTAACAAGTTAACGCAAATCAAATCAAATTTGGGTTTTTGAGGAGAGGGGAAAACCGGAGTACCCTGAGAAAAACCTCTCGGTGCAGAGTAGAGAACCAACAAACTCAACCCACATATCGCAGAATTATTTAAATACTTGCGAATATCGAGCAAGTACAATGGTAGCTTCGTTTCTTTTGGCCGCGAGTGGCATGGGGACTAATAGTGTTGAAATCCCGTGCGGGTTTACATAATCCCGCAATAAAAGGCAGTCGCTCTCGTGCGTGTTTAAATAATCCCGCGTTAAAACATCCCGCCAGCTACGCAGGCTATGGTTTAACATATAATACGTGCGGATATATTGCGAGTTGGGAAAATACGAGCAATGAGCAAAATGTCCGCGAGTATTGTACATTAAAACATCGAATAAGAGATTTATTATTCCACTACAAAAAAGGTGTTATTTTGTTTCAATTTTATTTGGTAAAACTCTGTCCTTCAGGGCGCTTGCAAACAATGTAAACAGCACAAAAAGCCAGTCAAATGTCCTTTATTTCATTGGATAAACGAAATGACGAGTGACAAGCGATAAAAAGCTAAATTCTCTGGCTTTGTATCGCGTTGAAACAATTACTCCCGTTCCGTCCGTATTTGCTCTGTTCTAAACCGGTCAAACCGGGACACTACAGTGTATCACCGTCTCATATTTTGCGGGTTTTCTTGACCAAATATGATAATATGGCGCAAGAGTGGAATAGTGAAGTTCAGTATTATTTATTGTTATCTCAATGTTAGCCTTAGTCATGGAAATGAGCTCAAGGACAGAGAAAAACTCTGACCAGGTTGGGTAGAGCAATGGTGACCTCATCCAGAAGTCAGTTTGGTCAACAGTGAATTGCAACACCAACAGTGATGTGTTATCCATCCTAAATATGCTGTGCACACGGAGGATTGTGCAACTACCTCTGGCTTTCATCCCACCTCCCTAAGCACCCTCCTCTTTGGAGACAACTAAGGTTGGGTGAGCTTTTGGCAGATATCCAGCAACTTAAATGGAGGCCACATGTCCACATTTACTTTCATAAATGTACCCCCAACGCAGCATTTTTGATGTAAAATCAACTTGTATCTGGCTCTCTCAAACCTTAAGCTCTTAAGTTATTTCAAGTGGCCAGTACCCTTCATCTTCAACTTTTTTTCTACTTTTGTAATTGACTCTTTGTAAGTTATGGGTTAAAAAGTTGTGTTGTGTTATTGTTGTTGTTGTTGTTTTATAATCGAACAGCAAGACATTTTTTCGTGCAGGAAACAATGTACTAATAGTACTCTTATCCTGCAGCCAGGTCCTTCTTACTTTCACATAATTCTGTAAGGCATCCAACTTCTACTTCTTTGAAAATCTCCTTGTTCTGCGCTTCTTGAAAATAGAGAAGCATAAGCTTAACGTTGGCTTAACCTTCATTTTTGTAGCAAAGCAAGTGCTTTATTCAAGTTCTCGATGGCTGTCTTAACATCGTCATATTGTAATGCACTGGCAGCAAAGCGACAATATTTTTGAGCTTGTTCATTCTCTTGTGGTGACAGTGTGGTTGATGTACTACTGCTTGGCTGGACAGGAATGTCAGCTGCCACAGATACAGAGGGGGGTATAGATGGTTGAGAGGGCTACAATAAAAAGAACGCAAATCGAAAAGTTATACATTGTATAAATAATACTGTAGACTGGATAAAGCAGTTTTTAAATGGAAGTATTTTTAAAAATCTCGCGCAGTTTACCAACAAATGAGATGGAAAACCAAAACCAATCGCGACTTGCACGCACGATTTTTCCAGTGCTTTGAGCAAGTTACATGGAATTGCAACGAATTTGGATTGGTTCATTGCGCTGTTTGGTCCTGCTGTGATTGGTCGAAGTAATTATTTTGGTATTTGTTTTACTACACTCAATTAAAAACTGCTCTAATGAGCAATACCAATAATTAGTATTCACCACAGTAGAGCCAAACGGTGGTACCAGTAGATACCACATACAATAAAAGGCCAAAAAGTAGGCAGATTACATTTTAAATCTTGAACAAACGTGAATTTTGTAAGAAACGATAAACAACTGCCTTATAAATTAATAATTCTTACAAATAAATAGGTCGAGTCTTGTCTTAAAAGTAGCAAGAGAATAATGACAGAAACAAAATCAGAATTAAGAGAATAAAACTTGGGACCTCAATAACAAACAGGAAATTGTTTAATATTAGTTCTGCAGTAAGGAAATTGGAAGGTATTACCGGTACAATTTATTGTAAAATAACTTGGGTGACAAATTACTCCTTAATTTTGGCGGGAAATTTCAACGTTAATATATAATTTCAAAAGTGAAATTACAATGTTGCCATGGCAACAATCATCACCATTTGATTAGTATTTGACTTTTTGAAACAATTTTATTTCCTAACTGTGAAGGAAGGGTTGAAATTTGATTTGCCCAATAGCATAAGGTGCATATCATGGAATTTTAAGATAGTAATCATCCCTTGTATTGACAAGTTACAGTAGACTTAACACAAAGCACAAATACCGTAAATCGATGTGCCTTCATCACATTCCACGAATTCCCAAATTTTCCCATAAAAAAGGATGAATTTCTTCAAACTTGGCAAGTTGTCATCAGAAGTCAAATAAATTATTTTAGCCTCTATGTTGCATTTCACTATACTGTCATTTCGATCATCACTAGTACCTGGTATGTGGCGGGTTGGGTAGATGGTATTGGATACGGCATTTGATTTGATGGGTAGGGCTGAGGTGGATACTGTCCTGTAAAGTCAGTTGGTTGAGCAGGGTAGCCTGGAGGCTGCTGGTTATTATCTGTAGGTGGATAAGGAGTAGATTCTCCTTCCTCCTCGTTTACACCTTCATCATCACCCCCAGCTGGCCCTGGAACAGGTGTTTCCCCATTTTTCAGACATTTGTGTATATAGGCAGCTTTCCATTTTGCATATTTTTGATGATGTGCTCCCTTGATAAAAAACATGAAAAAAAGTCTAGATGATCAAAGACTGACAAATTCTGAAATCCACAAGTTATAATTTTAAAGATTATTTTTCTGGCTCCAATCAGTCAACATACACAAACACCCAAGCCAAAGGACCATGAGAAACCTAAAATTTCATGTCTCCTGTTATTATTATCATCATCATCATCATCATCATCATTATGATTATTATTATTATTATTATTATTATTATTATTATTATTATTATTATTATTATTATTATTATTATTAATGAATTAAAAGCATTACAACTGGTTAAAGCAAGACAAATGGGTTTCAAAACCAAACAGTTCACAACAACCACCATCTCTATTACATTGTACACTCCAATAGAAGCACTGCACATGACCTTGAAGAGTGTAACTTGCAACTCTTTTCTTTGGAACAAAGGTGGGGATTTCAGGACACCAATTTTATGCCCAAATATGGGATAGAAGCTGAGCGCATGGGAAATGTATGAGCTATGTTACATTCAAAGAACTTAAAGAAATTTTTAAGGACGTTGCCTACTATTGTTATTGCGCATATGTTCTGCGCATCTCGAGAGACTTGGATTTCCTATGGGTGATGCTTATTAATACAGGGATATTTTTGCGCGGTTCAAAACTATGCAGAGAAAGTAGATCTTGGCAAGTGCTCTTAATTGGTATCCAAAATGAAATTGGGGGTAACCATGCATTTTTCAGGGATAATTAAGCTTCAATTTGGAAAAGAACGCCATACATTGCTTTGTATTTTAAAGCTTTTTCCAAATATTGTTGATTGATTATCGGCAAAAAATGCGTGGTTACCCCCTATTTTCTTTTTGGCTTTCAATAGCACTTGTTAAGATCTGCTTTTCCCACATATTCAGTAAACTGCGCAAAAATACCTTTGGATTAGTAGGCACCGTCCTTAAACTCGAAAAACCCCAGCTGAACCAGAAGTCATGAGCTCCTGACTCCAATGATAGCAAACAAACAAGAAAATGTTGAGAAGAAAACCAACATTTTTCCCAATTAAAATCATGATAAAACACTTATTGAGTGAATTGAATGTTGGAAGGTAACTAAACAATTTCCCACTAAAACCATTCAGTTCTGCACAACATTGAATGAGGGGTGAGGGGGGAGAAGCAATGAAGACGTCAAAAGTGCTCACCTTCCCAACAGTTTTGTCTATGACCGTAGTTCAACTTTGATTTTCTTTTGTTTAATTTAGGAAATTACCATCATAACGAATAGTACTCGACAATGAAAAATCAAGCTTGAACAGGTTTGACAGAATCACAGTAATTTTAAATCAAGAATAAACTTGAACCATAACATGTAGAAAGTACACA
>NC_090871.1:14820225-14830225 GCF_036669935.1 Montipora foliosa
CCCGCATTCCGCTGCGTTTGTGCTTCATGCGTAGAATGACGCTTTCAGGTTAAACTTTAATCGCAAATAGCTCTAATCAAAGGAAACTCCTTTCCTCACACTTACAAACGAGCAGTTTAGTTTTATGTACTGCTTATTTCTTAATTTAAACTTTATTCCTCGTTTTCCATATTCCGGTGCATTAGTGCGTTGCAAAGTTTTGGCAACGTTTCTGTAAGAATTGGGGCCTCCAGGGCCGGGTTGTTCGAAACACGATTACCTTAATCCAGGATTAGCGTAAACTATCGTTTCATGTTTTCAACTTTTTGGTGAAAGTTTCTTTTGCTTATTTTTGTTTTTCAATATTTACTTCTTCTAATGTAAAGTTTTGCCGAATATCAGCGTTGAACAGCATTTGGGAATAGAGAAATGAACTCCTTAGTTAATTTTTAATCTGGGATTAGCGTTAATCGGCAATTGAACAACCGGGCCCAGGCCACGAAACTCTGCCTTCGTAAGAAAAATACGGAAGCCGTACACTCCAGCATATTTGCGCCACTGTTGCAAGGATGGATATGAGAATATGAGAAATTTTGCTAAAAGCGCGAGTTGTGTTTGCAAGTGTGGAATTTTTTTTCGTGATAGTTTTTACAAATGAACGAAACTGCGCATGACGAGACCGGCTAATCAGTGCAAATTTAGAATTGGCTAGTGAAATCAGACCTGATACTAGCCACCAGGCTAGCTAGCTAGAAAGTTAGTCTCGAGCCCTGATGTCATATATGGGAAATTCAAACCAGACCACAAAACCGGGAACTCTGTCCTGCTCTCTGTCAACCCCCAAATTCTTCAAATACTGACAGGATACAATACGTATGGGTTATTGACCAAGCGTGAGGTCAAGATGGCTGGATATTGGCCAAGTTCCTTTTTTGCGTTTTTATGGACCGAGACGAAGTCGAGGTCAATAAACACGCAAAAAAAGAACTTGGCCAATATCCAGTCATCTTGACCGAACAATCTTGGTCAATAAAGGATTTATTATATGACTTAAAACACCAAAAAATGATCTTTGATCTTGCGGGACCAAGCGAGAAATCCCGAACGGGCAGTATCGCTCCATCTTGCCCGCTCGGGTAGCCAATCAGAGCGCGCGATTTGGTTCATCTTGCCCGCTCACGGAGCTAGTCATATAATAAAATACAATACATACTTCATTGACCGCTCCCCATAGGGGCTTTTCGGGGCCATTGAAACAATGAACGGGACGACGGAACACAACAACAACAACAACAACTGTTAAGAATCCCAACTGGGCGGAGACGAAACAGATGGCTATTTACAAGTGCAGCTGAGAAGTTGAACCATTGGGATGATCAGGAACAAATTCAACCAGTGATCAGAGCCGGTCTTGAACCCGGGATCTCCGGATCTCAAGGCAAACGCCCTAACCACTGGGATACACTGCCTCCTGATTGGATGGGATGATACATGACCGTCATAGAGCCTGTGACATCATATTACGTCTTTAGTTGAGCAAAAAAATACTCGCTGACTCCGTTCGACATATGATATTTAAATAGAGAATCTTTACAAGTTGGAAACCAAAAGTTAAAGTCCTGAAAACTCCCTCTGAAGGGAAGTGAAATCAATCGACATCTTCAATCTCTGCGATTTGACATAAGTACACAAGAGGCAAAAAGTAAAAAAAAAAAGTGCGAAAAAGATGTCATTGGCATTGCAACATTTAATTTGATTGCAGATTTATTTTAGACAAATCACAATATTGCTTAAATTACAATCCGTCATGAAACGTTTGAGTTTTGTTATTATCCATGTTAAAATAACTCAAAAAACACAAAGTCTTTGAAATTTCATTCTCACAAGAAATGACAAACCCCGGCGATTAATCAGGAGATTTCAGACCGTAATCTTGAGACCGGGAGATACAATCCAAAATCCGGAGTCTCCCGGATTATCCGGGAGAGTTGACAGCCCTGTCTTTGTGAATGTGTGTAGGATTTTTCCTGAGGGTATATCCAGGCATTAAGCAAGCCTTGTCGGCATTCCTCATCTTGAGATTGGCATTGAGCAAGCAAACACCATTCACGTGAAAGAATATGATTTTATAAGTAAATAGTTAATCTTTTTTAGTAGCACATTGATCATTTTATTGTTTCAGATGATGCCTTAACGAACACTGTACTTTCCTAGGTAAGTAGATGAAAAGAGCAAATCTCAGGCCTCAGGTGCGCGGTGGCTCAGTTGTTACCAGCGGTACCGGTTACACCAAAGAGTTCAAGAAAGGATGACGGCAACGGCAACGAAAACGATTAGTTGGTGGGAAAAGGAAATAGGGAGCTTAAATTTAGTTTAACATGAAAGATGCAACGCTTAGCGAGAAATAATATTTTGTGACTATTTTGGAAAAAAAAATTGTCAGGTAGAAAATGAGTTAAATTAAGTACTCTTGTAGAACCCTGTACTACTTCAAACCAGGAACCCATGACCCGGAGCCTACAACTCTACTGTGTTCGTGTAACGGCGTTTTCACAGACCGATTTATTTTTAGATTGAATTTCCCGCGAATGAGACTCCCACAGGAGGCCGATGACCAATTAAAAGAAATTAAGCTGACGTCATAGGGCCATCGAACCGGAACTGCCTTTGTTTTTTGACCTAATTCGCGGGAAGGGCTAGTCTAAAAATAAACCCATTTGTGAAAACGCCGTTTCACAGACGCTGTATGGAAGTTGCACGCTCCAGATGGGCTCCTGTTCAAACGCAAAATTAGGAAATATTGCGTTAAATTAACTGAGAGAATTAAGTGCAGGAAGCCTCGCCGCCGTGAACTAGACATTAAAATTTTTAACAATGACAGCGAAGATGAACTCTGAGCTTCCGGTTTGTTACGTTTCGGTTACGTTCCCATTGTATAAGTTTTGATTTTACGGTACGTGGGTTGGGACCCGGTTAGGCACGCGGTCAGGGACGCGGTTAGTGGCTTTAGGAGCGCACGGTGGTTAGGGACGGTTAGAACAAGCTCCAAAAAAATTAAAGAAATTAAAAACAACAGGTCTTGAAGCAAAAACAATCATCTTAATTCATTCTTGAAAATTTGGTTTTATCAAACGTGTTGATAAAAGTCGAGATACCACCGTGAATGATTTGGAAAGCTGAGGTTTCGAGCGTTAGCCCTTCGTCAGAGAGACTAGAGGAACTGTGGGTGTTGTTGGTTTCTATGCGGGTGTGGAAGAGCTTTGCCATATGGTAACATCAATTTGTGAATAAATTAATGGAATGAGAGGCGTTCATTGATTCCGTGAGGATAGAGTGTACCCAGTTGAAAGATGAATTTTTGTTCAGATTCTTACGGTTTTCTGTGAACTTTCAAATGTACACGCACACGATGCAAAACTTGTCCTTTTATTTCTAACATGTTTAAGATCTCAGGACCAAATCGATTCGTTAAAATCACTGACCACTTTACATGCATCTCCGCAAATGTCATCTATTGCATAACCTGCACACTATATAAGAAGACCTACATAGGCGAAACAGGGAAAAAATTTGCGGACCGCTTTCGGGAACACCTACGAGATGTAGAAAACAACGAAGCAGATGCATCAAAATCATAAACCTTAAAAACAACGAATAGAATAAATGAGAAATTGTGTATAAAAATTTATAAACTTTAATAATAAATGTATAAAGATAAAATACTAACTGATCCAGAAAGCTACAATTGCGCATTAAGAAAACTTGACTGGAACCGTTTCGTGTTACACTTACGGCGGATGAACCTACAATTGGATCTTAAATTGTACGGCCATCGCGTATGGCAGATATGTCCAGAAATGCACATAATTAGATGCACTCGGTTTCAATAAGCGTCACGAATTTTCCGCTTGCTCTTCCCTCCAACTTCAACATCACTAATGTCACGGAATACGGACAAAAAATGTCACAAAGTGTCCCCCAAATGGTATGGCGGGAAGAAGAGCACGAAGTTTGTGCTTCGGATTGTAAAAAATATCATCAAAGAGGCGTGCAGTTAAGGTCTCACGATGCTTAGATAGCCTCAGTAAATCCGACTTCTCTAGTGCCTGTGCGTAAGACATATCTGTGTATAAAATACGTAGAGCGCGTCGTTGTAATCTTTCGAGATCTTCGCTTACTGTAATTAGGTAAGGCGTTGTGATAAACTTGGCATGCATATTCTGTGAGCGGTCTGATACATGTAATATAGAATAGTAAAAGGTCTTTCTCTAAAACTTGTGGGCGTTTGAGTTAATTGCATCTAGATGATACTTTGCTTACTATGTTAGATACATGGCAACTCCATTTGAGTTCAGCGCTTATAGTTAGACTGGCACTCTCTACTACTTCAATGTTCGTATCACTGTCACTGGCGCAAAAGGGCGTGTCTGTCCAGCGAAACGGACTCTAATCTCTTTGCATTTAGCGACGTTAAGTTGGAAACTGTCGGTGTCTTCTTGGTCAGTAAGTTCGTCAGCTGCACTCTGAATGTGGCTTGACTGGTTCTTTCCCACACACTCAGACATTGTGATGTCATCTACATATTTCCAGAGCTGCACCCCAGGAACATAGAGATCATTTATCATAATAAGAAAGAGCCAGGGACCCATCTTTGTTCCTTGTGGGACCCCGGCTGGTACCAAACTCCACTCAGAGATGCAATCCTGACTGAGTTTCACCCTCTGTCTGCCAGTTCCGGTTCGGCGACGCTATGACATCAAGTTACTGTCTTGTCATTGGTCAACGGGCTCCCGCTAGCCTCCCACGCAGACACATATGAGGGGCCCCTCTCATGATGGTTTGTTGGGGTCTCCTGGCCCTAATTATTGCAACATCCATCCTTCGAGTTCAAGTTTTAAGTTCAAGTTTATTTTCAACGATACAGATAAATTTTACAATGAACACTGCATGCGTGTAGCAATACTAATCGAGGCGTGCAGTGTGAATCGCGTACATGGCACTAAACTTATTAGAAACAATATTAAGACAAAATAAAACTTCACAATACACATTGAGCCATTACACAATAGACAGACTGAAAAAACGTTGCATAATTATTACAATATTATTCAAATAAGTGAATGAAAAAAAAAAAAGAATGAACAAATAAATAAATAAACAAATAGATAAAAACAGAATTATAGGGTACGATATTAATGATTATTCAGTTTTGTTATCAAAGAGTAGGCATCAACATAAGCATCTTCAACTCCGAGTACTGTGAGCAGAAATTTCCTAATTCGTTTTCTGAATGGCCTTTTTGTACGGCTGGTAATTTTACAGGTCACAGGTCACAGGTCATTGTTTTATTCATTGATCTGACGAGTGCTTACGATACGTTGCCAAGAAGACTGATGTTTAGGTTATTGTCACTACGGCTGGGTTTACCACACTTTGTAGAACTCCTACGTGCGGTATACACTAACACAACCGCGGTAATCAAAGGTTCAAAAAAGTCATTCAAGGTAGCGCGTGGTTGCCGGCAAGGTGGATTGGACTCTCTCTGGATTTGACTCAGTATGTCGTGTTATTCACCGGAAACTGATTGAGGAACTTGGCAATGGATATGGGCTACAGCTGGATTACCAGATTCTGATTGAAGCTACTGATAGGGAGCAAACTCGGCTCTTACTAATTTCCAACTTAAGATCAAAGAAGCCCTTCATATTGAATGGGAACGACCCGCATTGAATAAACAACTCAAACATGTTAATTTAACACTCTTACTTTAATTACTAACTCCTAGTATAGTTTTAAACTGTTTTAGGAGTATATTGATTAAAGGATAAAGGATTACTATTTGTATTTTACATTTTTCACAGATTTGTACTCGCACCTTTTTGTTCGCCCACTCCGTTGTACCTTTAAGTATTATACAACTTCTGTAATTTACACCTACTTCTTACCTACCTTATATAAAGTCACTCACATGTAAATATCCTTCAAATGAAGATGGATACTGAGTATCCGAAATATGTCTTGCAAATTTAAACGTTGTGTCGTTTTTTCTTTTAATGTTTGATTTCAATCTTACTGCTACGAAAATAATAATAATAATAATAATAATAATAATAATGATAATGATAATGATAATGATAATGATAATAATAATAATGATTTTATTTGCATAATAAAAAATAAAAATATTTACAAAAATTAAAATATCTCCAAAAGGTAAGAACTATAAATTTACGAGCAATATAGATATTTCTCTGTTAAAACTGTTTTAAAACTTCCAAATAAATAAATAAATAAATAAATAAATAAATAAATAAAATAAAATAAAATAGAAAAGTCATTTAATATTAGATCTGGCAAGTTCAACGTCCACATCAACGTCTTTAACATTATTGGTTCGCCTCCTATTTGATCTGGAGCCTCTGAGGCAGAGTAGCGCTGACCTTAAAATAGAGAAAGAAACTTTTCCTCTTATCCACGTCATTGTCTTTGCATAGTCTTCGCCTTTCTTTATGGATATCAGTTCTGCGAGTCGGCTATGATATCTTAAACATTCGCGTCCCATACCTCCTGTTGTGGTGAATACTAATGGCGTAAAGGAATAATGATAATGATAAAAATAATAATAATAAAGAAGATCAAAGGGCCAAAGGTGAAAGAACACTTCAAGAAAGCAGATATGGAGAAGCTGAAAGAGAAGATCAAAGAGGAGAAGTGGCATGGACGATTCTTACAGGCGAGGTGGCAGGACAGTGAGTTAAATCAGAGTGGATGCTTTGCGTGGTTGCGTGATTGGACCTGTGCTCCTACCCATACCATCGCTGGGGTAATGGAATTGTACGAGCAGCTTACGCCCACTAAGGTGTACACAGTCCACAAAACAGGTGCAGCACAGGGTGACATCACGTGTAGACTGTGTGGGAAAGCTCCTGAAACTATTGTGCACGTGCTAGCAGGGTGCTCTGCTCTGGCTCAGTCTAAATATCTAGAAAGACACAACGCAGCACTGAAAGTTCTCTTCTTCGAGATGGCTAGGGATCTGAGGCTAATTGATTCAGTCCCTTTCTGGTACTCGTGTGCAGTACCCAAACCAGTCTATGAGTCATCTGAGTCATCTGAGGCATTAGCGTTTTGGGATGTTCCAGTTTATGCGGAACACACCATTGTCAAGGCTAACAGACTGGACGCTCGATTTGTGGACCACAAGAATAAGAAGGTGTGGGCTGTGGAGATGTCTTGTCCGTGGATGGAGCATCGGGAAAAGAAGTCCGAGGAGAAGACGGTCAAGTACGGGCCACTGCGATTTGAGCTAAAGAAACAGTACCCTGGCTATAACGTTGAACAATGTAACATCATCATTGACGTGCTGGGGGGGGGGGGGGGTGGTGGTCAAGGGATGTAGACCTGACAATGAGGAAGCTCTTTGGACGGTAGGGGCTATGACGTTTTGAGAGGGATGCAGAAGGCTACCATCTCGAGTTCTCTCAACATAGTGAGAACTTTCAAAGCTACCGCCAATTAACTTTCCCCGTGGGAATAGTATAGGAGGAGCTCAATATAGTTTTAGTATTAGAGAGCTTTAGATTGTCCGTAAGATTTTTTATATTTTATCGCTAATTTACTTATTTTTTTATTTAATTATTTTTTAATTCGTAGTTTTCTTTTCATAGTTCCCTCAGATCGCATAGGTTACACTGCGCGCCCTATGTGGTTCTATTTTAGTATCCATACGTTTACCAACTGCAATATAATAAAAGTAATAATAATAATAATAATAATAATAATAATAATAATAATAATAATAATGATAAAAAGGTCTGCGATTCTATCGATCACGACTGGCTAAATGAGATCATGGCACTTCATCGGTTCCCCTCATGGATCTGTAGAGCGATTAGGAACTTGAGTGCTAGCTGGAACACAAGGATCACAACATCCACAAAGCAAGGGCGCGAAACATCTCGGTCCATCAGATTTGTCAAAGGCCTTCCTCAGGGAGACGCCCTGTGCCCTCGGTTGTTTACGTTGCGTCTAAACCCGGTCGCCTGGTTCCTCGCAGCTACTCAGGGATATCGTCTCTCCAAACCACTGGAGTCCAAAGTTACCCACTTATTATACGTGGACGATCTCAAGGTATTCGCAGCTTCCTAGTCAAAGCTCAATACAGTGTTACGAGCTACTAGCGATGCCATGCTAGACATTGGGCTACATTGGAACCCCAAGAAATGTAGTGTCATCCATACTAGGAAAGGAAAGCAGATTGAGAATGCTGCGGATCTCAAGCTGGACGAGTCCACCCTAGTGCAGAGCCTTAAAACTGGTTCCAGCTATAAGTTCTTGGGTGTGAGTGAATCGACCTTGCAAGACGAGAAGCTAGTATTTGCAGTTGCAGCAAATGTATACTTACAGAGGCTCTCAGTGATCTGAACAAGCCCTCTACCTGATGCGAACCGTGTTAAGGCCACGAACCAGTTCGCCTTGCCTGTCTTAACCTACCTGATGTGGACGCAGCACTGGCCTCTGACTGAGCTGAGAGAGATTGACAGAGAGACGAGGAAGGTAGTCAGTGACAATGGCGGTAGGCATCCCCTCAGCTCCACTGCTATGTTCTACCTTCCAAGAGTGGCAGGTGGGCGCAGCATGAAGTCTGTTGAGCAAGAATATAAGCTGAGTAAAATCGAGGCAGCCTTAAAGCTTTACAACAATCTAGATCCAATGATGAGTACAGTTCGGGCATTTGAAGAGAAAGCAGAGAAGAAAGGATTTTCCTCTCTCGTGAAAGACGCGCATAAATTTGCAGAGGAGTTGGGGACAACTTTGACTCTGGAGCCTGCTGAATCATCGTGCAGTCTTTTAACCCCAAGAAGAAGATTATAGGTCATCATGTAAAGCTGCAACTAAAGAAAGCTGTATGTGCTGGGATAGAAAACAAAGTACAGGATCAGAAGTGGCAGGGTCGCCTTGTAAGTAGTAGATGGAACGATGATCAATTAAGTAAACGAGGCTGTTTTGCTTGGCTAAGCGAGTGGAGTTGTGCACCTACCCATACGGTTGCAGGAGTAATGGAGTTATACGAACAGCTCTTACCAACACGAGTCTACTCGGCCTATAAGACGGGCACATTTGACCAGAATAACATCATGTGCAGGATGTGTGGGAAAGCCCCGGAATGCATTGCGCACGTGCTAGTTGGGTGTCCATCTTTAGCGCAGACCAAGTATATGGAGAGACATAACGCGGCACTGAAAGTGTTGTTCTTTGAGATCCTCAGAGACCTTGCTCTAAATGAGACTGTCTCACCTTGGTTTTCGCGCATTGAGCCAAAACCACTGTATGAATCTACCCAAGCGCGGGCTTTCTGGGATGTCCCATTCTATGCAGAGCATACTACGGTGCGGGCCAATAGAGTAGATGCGCGCATTATTGATCACAAGGAAAAGAAAGTACTATAAGTGGAAATGAGTTGCCCGTGGATTGACAACCGCGAGAAGAAAGAGGCTGAAAAGATGGAAAAGTACGGACCCCTACGCTTCGAACTTATCAAGCGTTACCCAAACTATAAGATCGTACAACTTAACGTCATCATGGACGTACTGGGTGGTTGGTCAAAGGAACTTGAAGTGCAGATGAACAGGATCTTTGGTTCACGTACACTTGACATTTTGAAGAGGATGCAAAAGGTGGTACTGTCGAGCTCCTAAACATCGCTCGCACCTTCAAAGTCATAACCAAGTGAACTTGATCAAGGACGGATGATACTTACTCAAGAGGAAACCTGTTTATTTAGATCAGTTTTGATTTTTTAAATTCTTTTACTTTTGGATTTTAAGGCTTAGGATTTAGGTTTTTACGCAAATTCTTGTCAGCAACATAGGTCACGCGGTGCGCCCTATGGAGTTTATTTTAGTAGCATTCATACGTTTTATACTGCTATAATAATATTAATATTAATGTTTTAAAAACTACAACCACACTTTTGAATTTACGGAACATGTTTCGATGTTTCAAACATCATCTTCAGCTG
>NC_090871.1:14837725-14842725 GCF_036669935.1 Montipora foliosa
TTGCAACCATTTTAAAATTCTAAAATGTCTAAAATGATTCAGGCCTTAATAATAAAAGCATTTCTAGACAAAGTCAAATATCTGTTTCCTTATAGGGCCAAATTCTTACCTTGGTGACGGATTCGAACCTTTAAAGGCCAAGTAGAAGACCTTTGCAAATTGTGTTTAAAAATTGTGGGAATATTACTCAATGAAGTGCATAGAACTAACTTAAACTTTTAAAAGAAGCTCCTGGAAAATTGCATTGCAAAAATGGGTCAAACAACGATCTCACTAACACTGACACTTTCCCATAGCGTTTGTCCCAAAGATACGAGTTGCCTTAATGAAAAAAATAACAGTTGGAATAATAATCATGCACAGTAATACGAGAAATCAACCTGAAAATGGTATCAAAACTTCAACGGGACCTTCTTAGTTAGTTATTTGTTCGAGCACGTTGAAGAATTGGAAACTATACTGCTGATGTGGATCTGCTATACACACTCACAACACCGGGAACTTCATCCCCTACTCTTATCGAATAGTGTGTGGGTTTTTTAACGTCCCACAGGGAACTTATAACACGGAAGATATTTGTGAGACGGGGCCTACGATTTATAGTCCTTATCCGAAAAGGCTTGAAAGTCTAACCATTTGCATGTGAAATTGCGAAGGCAGAACTTTCTCCTCAGTTATTTTAAGACTCTGAGTCGCATGGCAGCCCCGCATGAGCCACTGGTTGGCAGTTTAAGTATTAAACTACTACCCTGCATTTTACTTTTTCTCTCTTCATTTAAAGCACTTGACTTCATCATTAGTTATCTGAATACCTTTTTGAACAGTTCTCTTCGAAGGTTGTAATAACGCGAACCCGGAGATCTTTTCAAGGAACTTGAATTCGCGGTAAACTGGCTCTCGCCGTTCAACTCGCAGAATTTACCTTCCGGGTCGTTTTCCTTGTAGTTGAAGGACAAGCACCTACAATTTTCTGCACACAAAACATAACAGTCAATTGGATTAACTGTAAAAGATTTGTGAAAAACATGACCGACAAACTCCGAGTTCTCGAAGGCATCTTCTTTGAGATTAAGCGCATATTTTTGACAATATCCGTCCCCACAATTAGATTTCACAAGTTGTGAAACATTGAGGAGCGAAAGCATTAAGAACGTCGCTGCAAAAATCATTTTCGTTTTGGAATAGCTTTGTCAGCTTATCATTTGCATCCGTTTATATCTGGAAACGTGCTGCCTGTAAGTGGTTCAGTTGGGCTGTTCCCGTCAGGTATCAGCTGACGGGTACTCTATATTACTGCTTGTGGTTAATTTAACTACAAACAATAATTAGTCATTCTCCTTTCATTATATCGGCCCGTACTTTTCAAAACATTGCCTCAATGGATGAGAAGACATAAAACCTGGAGAAACTGTCCATCATCATTATAAGTTTGCATCTAGAGAACATAGACTTGGACAGGGGTTATGACTGCTCCATCTCTGGTTTGGACATGATTGAATGCAACTTACACAGTTACAATTCAAGACGCAGCGTTTTGACACTCCTTTCTAGAGTCTTAACCAACGCGATTTAAAGATGTGGCATTGTAAAACGCACTATGCATTAATATTCACACTAGAGTAGTATCAATAGCATCCAGGCATGTCTGATTTTGTCAACATGCAACGTTGGAGATTGAACGTCACCTTACCGCAGAAACTACTCCAGAGCTGACGGGACTACTTCAATTATACTCTTACTTCCAACGTCATTTTTTGTCTATTTTTTTCTGCCGTGACCTCTCGCTGTACAGCACGCACTGCAGTGTATTTCTTTGCCGTCCTCCCTAAAACAACAAATCATCAAATTTTAGGTTTTGACGGCTACGGTCGAAACGTGAGCATACAACAATGAGCATACAACATACAACAATTCATTTTCTATTTTTCCTTTAAATTAAAACCGTCCGTACCCATCCAGTTCCAGGATTGTTCACCCGAATTGTACAACTTGCGTGAACAAGACTGAATAATGGTAAAATACTTGCGATAGCGCTAAGTTATATTTTGGAGTGCCATTTCTGATCCTCAGAGTGGATTCCCTATTGACTATAATTTCCAATCTCCCTGGACAATGCACGACCTTCGGTGCCGCAGCTTCGGCAGCTGGTCCGCGCAAAGAAAACATTCTGAAAATCGCAAAATGTGACTTG
Source organism: Montipora foliosa (assembly GCF_036669935.1). NCBI lineage: Eukaryota > Metazoa > Cnidaria > Anthozoa > Scleractinia > Acroporidae > Montipora > Montipora foliosa. The sequence continues at coordinate 14,839,917 of NC_090871.1, forward strand.
CTTCGTTTTCGTTTTGAAATAGCAAAACTTTCGTGTCACGAGATATGGCCACGCAAAAATTTGCAACATTGTAGTTAAGGACGCAATATTGACATTATCATGAAAATTAGAAGTTTTAATTTTAAAAAGTGAATAAATTGTCCCACAAACTTCTTGCGTCGCAGCATTTGCGCGATTATTTGTGTTAGGATTACGAGCACAAGCTTTACAATTGTCTGTCTATATTAATCCAAATTACCACGTCTCCGCAATGGCGGCATCACGCCTAATCTATAATGAGCATCACGTTCTCTTTACGTTTTGGATACGTTCAGCAATTCAATTTGGGTGTTGACTGGTTTGTTGTTGATCCGTTTGTTAATTAGTTTTTTTTTTATCTTTTATTCATGAAATTAATTCAATAAAAATGCGCAGGTGTCATTAATAATGACATTGCAACTGGCAAAACATACGTATTGATCAATTTTCTTTTCAAATTCTCACAGATTTTTTCCGATTTCCTGTAGTTATTCGTTTTATATCTGCTTCCTGTAATCGCTGAGAATTTTCCGAAGTGTACAGAACCGACGGAATTATTTGTTTTAAGGAAATAAAAAGTTCACTAACATTATGTCAAAATTCGTTTGCAAAAATATTTGCACCAGCGTTTTTCTTAATTAGAAACGAGAGGTTTCGTTTAAAAAAATAGTAAGTTTATTGGTTTCGACAATTCTTTTTTTTTTTTTTTTTTTTTCATTTGTGAATTATTAATCTTTAATTTCGTCCGACCTTCCGCTTTATTGGTTTCAAAAATTTCATAATAACTGGCTCGTTCAATGTTGCAGTCCTAGACCACCTGTCTCTTAGGATCCCATCTGAAACATGACGTTGACTTAGCTCAACCTCGTTTCCAGGGTAGAGAGGACCCTGGGAACTAGGTTTAACTTGGCGTTATTCTAATCATTCTCCGATGACTCTAAGTCGTCTGCGTTGTGAATCTATCGAAACAGAAGCCCATCAGTAGGAGCATTCCTCCGAATTGACTTCTTCATCGAGCTTTTTGACAGAACTACCTGCATTTACTTTTAGAAACGTCTGAGACTCCCACGGGAGCCTAGCCTCCCACGCAGACACTCTTGGGGCTTTGTGACGCAGAAAGAGGAGGAGAAACGGGTGACGAAGCCCTAAGAGTGAATGAATGAATGAATGAATGAATGAATGTTTATTTGCCACACAATTAATAATATAAACAAAGACAATCAATAATAAGAATAAAGTCATTAACAAATAATGCAGGAATTTTTGAGAAACTTATGTTTAATCGTCTAAAATCGTTTATTGAGAAAAACTGACTGTTATATGGAGCGCAATATGGTTTTCGAAAGAAATCCTCTACTCAACATGCAATATTTTACCTTGTGAATTCCATTCAGATGAACTTGGATAAGTAAATAACCTCGACATCCTTAACTATGTTACTCCATACAGTAAGTCCAGAGTAACTAGGAATTCCTTTATCAGTATGGACTATACGACTAATTTAACTAAAACCTCAACCTTCAGGGATTCTTACTTTAATAGGATTATACCTCTCTGGAACTCATTGCCTTTTAATACTAAGGAAAGTACTACTCTTTCATCCTTTAAAACGAAAGTTCGTTCGCATTACAAGTCACTTCTTCATTCAGCTTTTGATCCTGACCGAATAAGAACTTTTAAAACTATTTGCTCTAAATGCAGATCTGTTACCCCGGCAACAGTCTGTTGTCGATAAATTATTATTATTAGTATTGTTGTTTTTGTTTGTATTATGTGTCATATTATTTGTTAGTTATGTATCTGTTCGTATATTGAATCACATATGTTTATGTAAGTATGGGGCATGTTCATATGGACTTCGAGTCTTTTCGTGCTCTGTTGAAGCTATTAAATAAAACAAATAATATAAATAAATGCTCTCGTGTGGCATTTTCATTGATCTTGACACAATTGATCATTCTTTTTTACTTAGCAAGGACTCACGGTATTCGGCGAAACGAAACAAAACAAAACAAAACAAAAACAAGTTTATTACACATGCAAGAGTGAACGATGCCGGACACTAACAATTAATGTCCTCCCTAGACCCCCCCCTGTTTCGCAAAAATACCAATAGCGGTCGATTGGTAATCGACGAAACAAGGCTCGCAAACTATTTTTATAGGCGCTCTGCCTTCGAAAATTTCCTTTTTAGATAAAGCAAACACTGGCTTACAGATGCGCAAGAGTTTGTTTTTTTAGCCTCGCATTCTGCTAGACCTGGTAACCCGCCAGACAGGGGTCGCATTTTGCCAACCTTAATTAAGGCTTAAAGGTGGGGTAACCTGGCAACCCAGGGTTGGCTAGTGTCACCATATACTGCCTTTGGCGGAAGCGTTGCAACATTAAAAGTGATGATGAGAAACCAAAGGACTGAAAAGTTGAGGCAAGAGATGCTAGTGAGAGTAAAAGAGTATTAACCGGGAAATTGCGTCCTTCAAACGCCATTTTGCTTGTTTACGTACTCAGCGACCACGTAGTATTCTCGAGAAAGGTCACCCGGGATCCGGGTGTGATAAGATTGCATGTAAACGCGAGCTATTTTTAGACCCAACGTAGGCGGGTTACCCTAGCTCCCTGGATTACCTCACCTCCATGTAAATAGGCTCTAAAATGGCCTTAATTTTATAAATGTCGTATCAGAATCCGGGAACATGAAAAAATTATAATATTAATTTTTGAAAAAATAGACAAAAAGTAAGAACAAATAGACCACAAACGAAAAATAGACAAAAAAAGAAAAATGAACTAG
>NC_090871.1:14847725-14850225 GCF_036669935.1 Montipora foliosa
GGACTTGAAAGTAGAGTTGAACAATGATCAAATTGTAGCATCAAAAATGATCCGATAATTATCAAAATATGCGAATTATGCTAGCATTGCTACTTGGCAGAAATTATGCCAGTTTGCTCAAATTATGCCAAAAATTATGCTAGCATAATCTATAAAGTCCTAGAGGAGACCCCTAGAAACCACTGTGCTTATAAGAGGGCCCACCGTCATATGTGTCTGCGTGGGAGGCCAGCGGGAGCCCGATGACCAATCACAAGAAACTAACTTGATGTCATAGGGGTGCCGAATCGGAACTGGCTTTGTTTTGTGGTGGCTTAGTTATTTATGGGAATTGTTCGCTCCAGTTGTTCGCTCCCGGTCATGGGCTCCTGATCGAAACTATCAATCAAATTATCTTTTTACAATAACTGCAAAATTCTTGCGCGCGCATTGGCTAATTTTTGTTGTTGTCAATAAGCAGACAGACACTGACAGACACATAAATTTATAATTTATGCGATATTGAGGCGATATTGGTCGCGTCAGCTTGAATAAAGTTGAAGTTTCTCGCATTTTTGTCACGCGTTCTTCTCGTGTTTTGACTTACTTTTGACCCCTCTGCCTTTTTGTTATTGTAAAAGACGAATTGATGGATCCACAGCTACTTTGACAATGTTATGACGAAATTCATGATCGATAACAGAACAGACGCATGAAAAACTGACATCAATTTTTTAAACCGAAGCTATCCAAGAATTAATTAATACGATTGTTTTTGCTTTAAGACCTATTGTTTTTAATTTCTTCAATTTTTTTTTTGGGAGCTTGTTCCAATCTCGTCCCCAGGGCGCTTTTCCGCCCCACCCAAAGCCAGGGAAAAGTGCCCAGGGGACGAGGTTGAGCTTGTTCTAACCGTCCCTAACCACGCCCCTAGCCGTGTCCGTTAATTGCGCGCCTGACCGCGTGCCTAACCGGGTCCCAACCCACATAAGGGACTGATTCCTTGGACTGAACCCGGGATCGTGATGACACATCTGTTGCGGAGGGCTACCAGTTACACCGAGGAGTTCAAGAAAGGACGACGGCTATGGCAACGAAAACGATTAGTTGGTGGGAAGAAAATAGGAAGCAACCGGAAGTGAACATTTCACATGCCAGGACAGGGGTGTCTCCTAGATTTTTAAACTTAAACCCGTTTTAAAACGTCGCATTTTACATGTGCCGAATCTAATGCAAATGTGAAAAATCTATTGTTTTCGTTCTTTTGCATTAGATTCGGCAAATATAAAACGCGACGTTTAAAACGGGCCTAATCGTGTCTATAGTGAAAAGATATTGAACTATATGAATGTGGTGGTGTCAAGACAAGTTAAATAGGAAAACACCTCGAATTCCAGTTGCTGTTTTGTGGCTCCAAAACGTTGTACATTTCAGTTCCCTAATAACAATACTTAGTCACGTCATTTGAAAGATCAACTCTAAAACACCGTTTTACATAACAAACACCCTGTATTTTGGCTTTCAACCCTTATAACTCAAAAGAGAGCTTGGTAATCCCCATTTTCATTGCTGGAAAAGATTATCAATCTAAGATAATTATCTGGAGCAGATTCACAGCCACCTTAATTTTTTTAATTGTGAAGGTAGCTCTTAATTATTGGTTCCAGAGAATTTGTATTAATTTGTATTAATTTGTTTTACCTTAGCCTCCTGATCATTTTCCAGCTACAAAAGTGGGGATTATCCAGTTCGTTTTTGAGACACAAGCATTTTAAGACAAATATAGAGTGCATCACATTCCTGATTACATCTTGTTATGCAATTCTTGGTTCTCTATATGGTACTATAAAATTGTTGTTACCCGAAACAATATACATTATTGTGTATATTCAGTCCTTCTAAATGGTACAGTTTGTTGAAAATGTTACAAGCAGCAACTGGTTTGAGCCAATTCAAGGATTTCAGCTTCTGGGATATTACATGCAGAGGACATGTTTATGTTGAAGTGAACTCACTCAGTTTAGGGACAGTACTTCCTCTTAAACATACCGGCACCATGAAAATGAATACCAGGGTGGGAATCCTGTGACCCCTGGATTAGAACCACAAGCTCAGACAGGGGCAGGTTAAGGCAGGGCAACAATGATCTAACCAACTTGAAGACGTTGTGGCTTTGATTACAACTTTTGATTACACCGCGCACCGGTGGCTCAGTTGGTTGAGCACCGGGCTGTCACGCGGGAGGTCGTGAGTTCAACTCCGGCCGGACCAACACTCAGGGTCTTGAAATAAATGAGGAGAAAGTGCTGCCTTTGTAATTACATCTGGAAATGGTTAGACTCTCTAGTCTTCTCGGATAAGGACGATAAGCCGGAGGTCCCGTCTCACAACCCTTCAAATGTTCATAATCCTGTGGGCCGTAGAAGAACCCGCACACTTGTTGCAAAGAGCAGGGCATGTAGTTCCCGTGTGTTGTGGTCTGTCTTCTGTGGTGTATCATGGTTGGGAGGGTACAATGCTC
>NC_090871.1:14878058-14880558 GCF_036669935.1 Montipora foliosa
ACACTGTACTTTCTACTCGCTTGCAGTCACTTACAGTCAAACGTGTCGGCAGATCGACTTAAATGTGGGAGTAACGAACTGTGGGCAAAACAGCTGTAATTCAGCTCAAACTATCCGAATTCGTTCAATTTCATACAGTGTTTCAGGAAAGCAAAGTTCCTCGAAAATTTCACAGAGATCTGTTTACAATGCCACCGCACTGAAATGTTGCCAATTGGCATGATACATTTTTCGGTTTTAACAGTATTGTAATTTTGATTCATGTTAAGTTTCACGCTCGCCATGAGCATAGCTTTGTCGTTTAAATTCGCAAACGTTCGTGTAACCGTCAGACTTCTATAAAAATTTATGCCAATCTTGCCGCTTCAGTGATTCTTGCGAGACGAGAGTCTCGTCTCTAGAGTCGAGAGTCTTGTCTCTAGAGACAAATGTCTCGTCTCCAGAGACGAGTGTCTCGCCTCTCGAGGCGAGACTCTCATCTCTATAGACGAAACACTCGTCTCGCGAGAAACGAGACGAGACTGGTAACTCACTTTTGAGCGGCACTGTACCTCTTCGTCGAATTCTAATGCTTAACACAGGAATTTTTATTTATTGTGAAAATCTTTGTATATACTTTAGCAATCATCCTTTCAAATTTCAGAGAAATCGACCAGTCCACGAATATTTTACGAGTTTTTTTTCAATGGGATGTTTAAAGGCCAAGTGGATGTTATGCATAATAGGGGAAGTTCGGGCGATCAAGTTGCGCGTGTGACCCGTTATAAATAATGTTTCACAAAGTGTTCCAGAATCGTCAAGTATCACCACAGAAGACAAGAACATCATTCTAGAAGCTTATTCTACGCCAAAATTAGGTTCTGGAGGTAATTTTGAGAGTAGAAAATCAAGTTTACGCCACATGGTATATTTATATTTAATTAAGTTAACACAACCGAAAGACGCTTACCTTTAATATTTTGACATGAAAATGCTTTACTATTGCCATAAAAACTATCCAGTTAAGCTCGCATATTACACAACACGATGAATTCGTGAAGGCCACCTTTTCCAGCGAAATATTTTTTGAAACAAACAACATATTTGCTATAAGAGGCAAACAACCCTTCCTATTTCATTACGTGCGTGAAGACAAGCAACTCAATCGTGTCAAATTACACTCCGCGTCAAAAATGCAACTAAATAAATTTCCCACCAGTGTTCAGCATCAAATCCTTCACTGAAAACCCTTTACTTTCATCAAGCAAAAATGGGCAACAAGCTTTCTTTCATATAATTTTTGACTAACAAGAATAATTAGTGAAATTTCTAATTGTTTCCAGAAGACTGTGAAGAATTGAGTACAAACAAATAAGCCAGAGAACACAGTCACAGACCCAAGTCTCTGCCTTTGTTAAACCCATAAGTTACTAGAAAATTTTCCATTTGATTTCAGTGTTGTACAAAACACCACAATTGTACAATATTAGAACTACAGCTCACTTTGATTACGGCTCGACGGGCGACAGATTGTTGTCGAGGTCCATTACTCGTCCCTTTTAAGATTCCAGTTTCTTTTTTCAGCGCCTGTCTTGTTCAGTATCCAATTGACTTTCCGTTATGGACCTCCATAAGGGTATATTTTTTTTAAAGATCCACTAAAACGCCATTCGCGTTACATGACTTTCAACGCCATTGCCGGTTAAGTTAATCATTCTACTGTGTCCACCAGAGAAATCTACGCATTTCCCACTACACTCTCGATCCTAAGAACATACACACAGAAGGCTCTATGCACAAAGACACCACTTTGCAGGGGAGTGACAGGCAAGACTTTTACCAACACGGAAAAAAATAAAATAAAATAAAACCAACAAATGAAACGCACATTCCGACTGGGTTTGCCACACTGGCAACCCAGTAATAATCTGAATGATTAAAACAGTAACTGGCTGGAGGAAACCAGTTGACTTTTCACAAAGCACAATAAAGTGTGTGCATTATTCCATTAACCTACTGACAAATCCACTGCTGCATGAAAGCTCTATCACCTTTCTATTGAACAAAATGCAGGTACATGTACAGTAAGCATCGCTTCTGATCACTAATTTAACTACCTGTAATTAAAGACACATCTGATCAGTAATTTAACTAATTAAAGACACAACAGGTTTCTTTTGTTTTTCATTTAACAAACGGCGCCAAGAGGGAAAACAGGTTTTTTGCAAATGATAATTTTCAAATATCAATTGCAAAACAGCCAAAAAAACAGGCAGTCATTTTATTTTCATTTCCAAAACATCTGTGGAAATTTCAAGTTCCTCTGATGCTTATTTCTTTCCTGTTTTTTAAGTTTAACTCAACTAAACTCAACGAAAAAGGAATTGATTTCCTGAGTAGGGGAACTCAAGCTTTATACTGTGCTGCAAAACCTGCACCATTAAAAAAAAACTTGACCCTAAAGTAAACCTACACATACATGTATAATTTGACTAGTATGAATTCATTAATTTTTAAACCT
>NC_090871.1:14888058-14890558 GCF_036669935.1 Montipora foliosa
CTTACTTTGCTTTAATCGATTTAATCTTACCTTGCTTTAATCGATTGAGGTTGGGTTTTAGTCACATATGACACGGACAATGCAGTTCACTTGATTGAGATCGTTTTCCCAGGGTAATGGTGTTAGAAAAAACCCATAGTAGGGGTTCGCATGTAGTTTTTGCATTGAAACAATTTAAACAGTCCTTTATAAAGGCAGCCTTACTTGTTACAGGGAGAATTGTGAAATACTTCTCTTGGTCGCATAACACTTCCTTTTTCGACAATGGAAGCCATAAAAAGAATAAACATTAATGACTTCCGCAACATGGTTTTGCCAGAAAATTTCCTTGATGTAAATTAACAATACCTAGGGATTTGGTGGAGACTGAACAAACGCTGGTAGACGTCCCTTAGAAGTGTAACCTTAAAAATCAGGATGTGTTTACTACTGCGCATTATTGCAAAATGAGTGACTGAATGCATACCTCTTACTAACCGAGTTCGAGGTCCGTACTGTAAGTCACGGCCCGAGTTTTTCACGTTGATTTATGGCCCGCGCGCATAAATCAACGGGGAAAAAACGAGGATTCGTAACTTAAAGTACGGACCAAGAAAACGAGGTTAGTAAGATTTATTATATGTCGGAGGTTAATCCGGCAAGCGGGAAAGAAAACTAGCGGCCGACAGCGAGCCTTACTGTATAATACGGCCCGCAAAGTTGATCAATCACAGCGGGCGTACTAAGTGAGAGATATAATAAATAACTTCATTCAAGTGTTTAACAAAAAATACCAGAGAAGGAACCACTATAAATTAAAGTAAACAATTAAATTTGATGAAACTATTTACATGTGTATAATTAATAAATTATTACACAAAAACGCGAGCTTGCCCTTCATTTTAAGATACTTTTGTGCTTTTAATATAATTCTTCTGCACTACATTAACATTTTTATTGCACAATTTTACATTATCAAGATTTGTTATCATAACTTTCATATCTTGTTTCATGTTACACAACATGCGTGTTTTAGCGGTTGATGACCACTTTTTCATCACTTCGTCAATATCTACATAATAAATGGCCGCTTGGGGACACGAATTTTATCTTCTCGTGCCAAAAGTATCTCCCTAGAGTGAACTTCGCTCACTCGTAAGAGACTTTCAGCTCGAGAAGATAACTCTGATTCGTATCCCAGGCGGCCATATAATATCCTCTATTTATGTCGCTGCTCAAAACATAACTGATGAATTAAACAAATTGAAGACAAAGTTGATATGCAGTTCGGTAATTGCACATGCTTGCTAAAAATATTGTACGTTCCACTAGAGAAAGTGCATGAGACAATATCAGAATTATACTCACTGCTAAACCGTGAGTATGGAGACAGCTCATTTTTGTTTCCCGAAAACTGAAGAGGAATAAATTGTCTTATTGTCTGAAACAGTGCCTAAAATGCAAAATATAACAATTAATTAGGCGGTGAGCGTTTTTACTGCCTGGCAGAACTGTACTCGAGAAGACAGAAAGGCACAATTAAGAACAGTTGTAGGCAAGAGATGTGGAGGACCTGTCAGTTCCACTCGAGCACATGTCAACGACAACTTTTAATTTCTAGCTTTGCAAATTCACTTGGAAATTTGCGAAGCAGACTGGACAACGATACCCTTCCTGGAAGCTTTATCTACTTGTTTGTGGCATTAACCGTCATTTGGGGGATGTTACAGGGAAAAAATGGCAGACAACATATTGGAGAAGAGTGATAGGAGGTAAACTCCATGACGAAAAGATGTTCATTGTGTTTCGCAATTTTTAATCAGTAGAGATCTATATAAAAAAGTTAACGAATACTAATTAGCTAAGCAGGAGTTTGTATAAGAAGTTAATTCTACTGTTTAATAATTCATCAACCCCAGCCTTTCCCTGCTAAGGATTGAATACCTTCCCTTCCCCGTGCTTTCAGTCAGTTAATTTGTGATTGGGATTTACATAAGCGGTATGTGTGAATCAAATAGTACCTGCTGATTGGTCAATTTTGATGGACAATTAATTTATGTTACAACTGTATAAAGAACATACAAGTCTCAATGTCCGGTCTGCAGGGCACATCTGAGGCAGTGTTCACACGAAAGCGGTTTCATTTGTATCCGCATCAAACGATGCGGTTACGCCTTCTGTTTACACGACACCGATCGAGATCGTTGGCGAAACACGGTCGATTTGAAAACGCTGCCAAAAGTGGAGCGTTTTTAAAACGATACGGTTTCACCTGTCGTGTAAACCCACAGGCCGCATTGATATGAATACGGTCACCATTTTGGCGCGAAATTTGCACTGTTTGATCAAAATAGTGAATTTAGCACGTAGTACAGAGCTCGCTTATCATCCCATCACGACTTTCCGTTAAACTCTTCCAAACCGCATCGATTTCGACGAGGTTTTGAAGTCGTGAATCCGAGTCGATGTGAAACCGCGTTCGTGTACCTTTGTAAACGCTGCCTGAAACGCATGTTGGAAT
>NC_090871.1:14898058-14908058 GCF_036669935.1 Montipora foliosa
CCTGTCGATTAGCCTCGACATCTAGATAGATGTACTGTCACGACAAAATGACCCTAAACATGAATGCCAACACAGGCTCGGCCAGTAGGGTGCCTGCAATGTCTGCTCCGGTCAGATTGGAATATTACGACATCGACAGACTGGCAACGAAATGATTTCGAAGGGTTTTTCAACTAGCGTTAATGTCATCCGGCGTTTCGTGGCCTCGCCACGGAGTAAGATGTTAATCTAATCAGATTGCCGCTGTTTGTACGCGCCGACATTACCAACACGCTGCCTCGGCTATATAATATTTTATTGCCATTTTTAACAAGTGTCATGAGTCCGTTAATTCATTTATTGAGAGGATACCTTGCTATAATGTAGTAGAGATCTAAGGGGTCACCTTTCAAAGTGACAGCAAATTTTCTGAGCGAGTGAAGAACAAACTTACTGAAGCTGACAAATCCCCACATATTCCTAGAAAGCTGCGCAAAGAGGAATACAATCAGTTAGAAATAGACCTTCTCTCCAATACTATAGTTTCACCTAATATTACTTATGCATTATCTGTCTAAGCTGCGTCCGACTCTGATCTTACACCTGTGCAATGTTTTTTGGACCGCTGTTTTTAAAAGGATATATACGTCTAAGCCTGTCAATGTATACGATTACTTAGAGGGGCAAGATCGCAAAATTTTTGGGAAAGTTATAAACTCTGCAAGACATCCTGGTCCACTTTTAACTATAATACCTCGTGTCAAACCATTTAGCTACCAACTTCGGAAAGAAACTTGTCATAAACCCAAGACTAATACCACGCGTTTTAAACACTCTTTTATTAATCGCTTAATTTTAAAATATGAATTAGCTTCGTAACGTATTAGCTAGATTCTTATCAAGTCATACTTGCTAGTAAAAAAATATATGTACCTTTATCTTTTAATGAAGAAAGACCTTATTATTTCCTAAAGAGTTCGAACCTTAAAGACAAACCCTTGAGAGCCTTGGCAAAGCCACGAAACACTAGTTTTAATGAGTGAAAGAATCCATTCTCCGAAAAATAACGTAAACTTGGCAAATTTACAGTTCACACGACCAGTGAACGTAAGTATACAACACTCGTGAATCTTCTATTATTTACTGGCTTTAACTAACCAGAACATTGTTCCTGCCGATCAAGTTGTAGTTTACTTTGACACTTGTGTACAACCGTAGGGCAGCCGTAACACATCACACCCGTATCACGGTTACATTTATACAAGACGTACCCGGTTGTCGCAATCGTAACACGTCATAACTATACAAGATGGCGGGGCCCGGGAAATTTAAAACAAAATTGTGATTCTGATAATTTCTTCAGTCTGGCTACGAAGGAAACGTTTTCAAAGAAGTTTGATTGTTAACATTTCCTGTCGTTTAAAATACAGGGGAACACTGTCTCAAACAAAAAAAATAACAAGGTGCTGATGGAAGCAACTCTCTCTAAAGACAAGCGCAAGCTCCTTCAGTATTTCTGTCACCACATCCACTGCACTTTATTGTCCTCATTCAGGTTGATTCTGCCACTAGCAAGCAGCTCCATGGCGCGTGGGTACGCCTTGTGCTCTGCGCATTTTACTCGCTCTTGTAGCGTTTCTACTGTATCTCCGTTTAACACGGGAACCGCCTCTTGCGTTATTATTGCTCCAGCATCAACCTCTTCCTGTAAGGAAGACAAAGAGTTCGGGTTAAAAACATTCGGGAAGCTAGAAACGCACGATGAAGCTAGGCGCTTTGGTCGAAGCAAATGGCATTCTGTTTGCGCAAAACACGACCAGAGAGTCCATATTGGACCATCCAACTTTCTCAGTGATGTTTCATACACATGGCAGCTAATTTCACACGATATCAAGAAAAGAAGAAATCAAAACAACTGATCAAAACTTGGAAGCGTTTCGATGAAGACGAAGCGAACGGAGGGCGGAAAAAAGCGTCCAAGCCTTATCTGCTTTTGAAAAGCGGTGCGGAGTTCTTTGGGAAACCACAGCGAGACACGAAAGTCCTTTCAGGCAACACTTCATTTAAGAACTCCTCTGAGAAAATCATCCCTATTCAGAATTTGCTTTGATATAAAGTCCTGGAACAATGCCACTTTACAATAACCAGTCAAGCCGAATTCAGAAGAACTAAAGGTTAACTGATCTTTTTTTTTTTCTGTCCTGGGAATAACACCCAGTGCCCACAGCATGAGTAAAACCTAAGACCTGCCGATTCTCTTGCCGGACTGGAGGTTGCCCTTCAACCGAGGCTCAGTAAAACGGATCATTGCGTACAAACAGTTAGGAAATCAGTAGTACTCATTCAGTTAGCTAGGGCCTCGCACCTACTTCATGTATTCTCGAAAATCGTCCCAAATATATTGCGCTATTTTAATAACCTTTTTTTAGTTTGATCCATGACCGAGCAACAGAGGGGAATGCGTTCGATACCAGGTTGACGTCACAAATTACTCTGCATCGCTCTGTTCAAAGAACTATCGCTTTATGGTAATGCAAAGCAGTCTATGACGTCAACCAAGAGAAAATGATGGGACAGAGAGGGAGGCTCCCGGTCCAGCCCTTGGGATATGTCATGTCCACGAAAGTTATTTTTAGACGAGCGGAAGTCTTCCGAGACGTCCGCATGCAGGCCAACCTCGGTCCGATGTTTGAAAGAAAATAAATATTCATCAGCCTTGCACGTGCGCCGTCATTTTCTCTTTTCATTAAGAACCTGAGAGCGAGGCAAGACTTCATGCGGACGTCTCGGAAGACAGAATTCCGCTAGAACAAAGACTTCCGCTCGTCTAAAAATAACTTTTGTGGACATGACATATCCCGGCCAACGCCCTGAGCCTCCCTCTCTGTCCCCTCATTTTCTCTTGCGTCAACCTAGTATTAAACTCTAATTCCTTGCGCGGTCGTAGTTCAAATTACAACCAGTTGTTACACTCATTAGAAGCCGTCTAAAAACGGTGACTTTGAAGGAGAGAGAGAGTTTACCCAATCAAAGAATTCTAGTTAAACTGACACTTTAACCTGTCTTACCGCGACAAAATGAACTGTGCAGCCTGTTATGCATACACCAGCTTCCAGGACCATTTTATGCGCATGCATGCCCTTGAAGGAAGGCAAGAGGGAAGGATGGATGTTGAGAAGGCGGCCATGCCACTTACGAACAAATTCTCCGGTCACGATTCTCATGAAGCCCGCCAAACATACCAGCTCGACACCAGCCTCTTCGAGCGCTGAGTGCATGGCCATGTCAAAATCCAAGCGGCTCTTGAAATCCTTGTGTTTAATTACCTGAAATGAAAAACAAAAAGGGATGTTTCTGCGAGCACACACTCGGCAGAATGCCTTAGAAATAAAACACGCCATTGTTTGATTATGTTGATAACTTACTCACCGTGGCCCTTTCGTGTCAAGCACCAACGAATGAGATGCGGCGAGCGTGGTCAAACAGTCTTGAATGTTTGATTCAGGTTTGCTTGACGTCCCATTGGGCAAGTACGATTAAAAGGGAGACGACTGTTTCAGCCCTTAATGGCACAATTTGAAATAAACACAGAGGCTTAGAGAAAAGTTTGCAGAATGACCAGTAAGAGTACAGCAACTCAAATTTCAAATAAATGTGTTCCAACTTCACAAATCGTTACAAGAGAACGTTGGAAGAGGTACTCCACTCCAGTGTTGAAAAATTCGGTTCCAGGTTAGCACCACAATCTAACCGAGCTCCACTGGGTTCGCCGCGTAAACAACGGCCCATTTTAGTTAGAGCGGTGCAGTTTTCCCAACAGATCCTTTCTTACTTTTCTCGATGAAGTAACTACTGGGAAAAGGCATTAACAGACTCTTGTTTGCTGAAAGTGAATATTTATGGAAAACAGGAGCTGGAGCATGCAAAATAAAAGTGGTCGCTAAATCTTCTTTTTCGGCATTTCAACCTGATTTGATGCCACTTAAAGTTGATGGTAAGGAGCTGGGGTTTTTGAGTTTACAAATTCCCTTATTTGGATGTAACGTACCTCGCGCATTTTCCCGCTCGTGCGCTTCGATCTTATTTTTGTCCATATTTGGGCATAAAATTGGTGTATTAAAATCCCCAGCTTTGTTCCAAGGAAAAGAATTGCAAGTTACACGCTTAAAGGTCGTGTGCTTCTGGACGAACTAAATGGGAAAAAATGTTTCTCCCAATAGCTATGTACACCCAACCAACCCCACTAAAATAAAATGACTGATACCAAAACAACATTGCCTTGGCCACTTTCAAGCTAACAGACGTCTGAAAAAAAAAACTTACCTTGGTAGGTATCCCAGCTGCCTCAGCGCGCTTCAATCCTTGGACGCCTGGCACATTTGAAACAACCAGAACAATCTTAGCGCAACTGTCTTGTCTCAAGCTCTGATCAATCAATGCTTGCAAGTTTGTTCCCGAGCCAGAAATGAGAACACCAACTTTCATCTCCTGAGCGTTCTCTTCTCCTTCTGTTAGTCCATTGCTTAGCTTTGCTCTTTTAACAGGGCCATCAACAACTCCGCTTACAACATGACGACTCTTGATGTCTGATTTGCTTGCCGACTCGCAAAGCACTTTCTCAAGACTGTTAATGATTACTCTTTTGCTGTTGTCTACGCATCGAGTAACCTTGCCGATAATCCAAGCTTGCTCTTCCTGTTCATGCAAATGATGCAACACCGACGACGATACATCTTTTTCTACAATGACTACAGCGCCTATACCGCAGTTAAAAGTTTTTGCCATCTCTTGCACGGCTACATTCCCTTGACCAAAAATCCAACCAAATACGTGGGGCATTGTCCATGTGCTGGCATCCACTGTCACTCCAACTCCAGACGGGAGGACACGGGGAATATTTTCAATGAGGCCTCCCCCTGAAAATACAAAAATGGGTTTAATACACTCTTGATATTCAACCCTGTGTGGCTTTGCCCGTTGTCCAAGGAAACGTTTCGTTCTTTCCTTAAGTCCCTTCCCCCCCCCCCCCCCACCCCAAATTGTTTGTGTTTACCCTATTCTTCCATTTCCCACAAAATTAATTAGCTTTAATTAGGATTTTCCACGCCAAAAAAATAATGCTCTTTTTCCAAGCTCAGTCTTCACGGATAACTATACATCTCACAACAATTTGGGAACCCAATTCTTGATTTTAAAGAAAGGACGATCTTTGCAGTGAACAGCTTGTTTGCTGATGGGAGTAAAAGACACAAATCTGCTAGCGCAGCGGTCTATATGCCTTTGTGACAATCATATCACCGTGAAATTGGTAACTGCAGGGCGATATTACAATAAAACAATACAATTGGCTTTATTGTGCTTAGCTAATATAATTTAATTGGGTACACTGAAAAACGAACTTGTTAAAAGACTCAACTGGCAGAGCAGTGCACCGGTATCACAGAAGTCAGAGTTTGAATCTCGTGCAAGCCTGATTTTTTCAGGCATTCCTTTTGTTACTGCTCAAGTAGCGTTTATAACTTGATGATGATGAAGATGAGCGCGTAGCTATATTTTATTTGATGATACTTTTTTCAGTGCTGCCTTTTGCATCTGGCGTTATATCTGGAACGATTTTTTTGTATGGCGTGTCTTATATGCCGGCTCCTAAAGTCGCACCATTCCTGCTGGCATAAGGGCTTATTTACATGGAGGAGGGGTAACCCGGGTGGGTGGGGCAACCCGCTTAGGTGGGGTTGAAAAATAGCTGGCGTATACATGCAATCTCACCACGCCGGGTCCCGGGTGACCTTTCTCGAAGCTACTGCGTAGTCGCTAAGTACGTAAACAGGCAAAATGGCGGGTGAAGGACGCACTTTGGCGGTTAATGCTCTTTTACTCTCACTAGCTTCCCTTGCTTCAACTTTTCAGTGATATGGCTTCTTATTATCCCTTCTAATGCTGCAACGCCTCCGTCAAAGGCAGTATATCGTGACACGAGCCGACCCTGCGTGGGCGCGTAACGCTATCTTCAAGCCTTTACATGGCAAAATGAGACTCCGGCTGGGTGGGCTACGGGTTACGGGTTACGGGTTACGGGTCTGGGAGAACGGGAAACCCGCCTGGGCGGGTTACCTCACCTATCATGTAAATGCAAGGCTGAAAAAATAAGAGTTCACATGGACAGGCGGGTTACCCCACCTCCATGTAAGCAGGCTCTAATAGACACGCGCCAGATGTAAAAAGTTACGCCATATAAAAAGAGTCGCGCCAGTATCATGAAATAAAAATAGATACGCGCTCGTGTGTGTCACCAACAGGGCTCCACACACGCGTGGACAACTTGCCACTCGTTTCGTACAAATACATTTATCTTCCTCCATCATTTCAACCGTTTCTACAAAGCTGTTTGACATGTCAGCCTGGACTTCTAAATAGGTGTTGTTTCTACAAAAACATGCAATTTATTCCCCTCAAAAAATCAGAAATTTGTTTTTACCCTGACACGCACATGATATCAGAAACAGATTTAATGTGTTGTGACTCCAGAGGGTGAAAAGGCAGGTAATCTGAAAAACATATCCTTAACAAAAAGGAAATCTTCAAAATAAACGAACTGACCCGTTATATGCGCGAACGCCTTGATCTTTCCATCTTTCATCAGAGGCAGCACCGACTTGCAGTAAATTCTGGTAGGAGTGAGTAGAGCTTCACCAAGTTTAGTAATAAACTGTAGCCCTTCAGTTGTGGTGAATGGACAAGATGAGCTATAATCTAATCCAAAAGTATCAATAATTCGCCTTACTAAACTGAAGCCATTGCTGTGAATGCCAGAAGATGCTAAGCCAATCACAACATCATCCGGCCTAATACTCTCTGTTCGCGGAAGAACATGGTCTCGCTCGACTGCACCAACTGCAAATCCAGCTAAGTCATATTCACCTGATGAGTACATCCCTGGCATTTCTGCTGTCTCACCTGCCATTAATAAAGTAATGAAGATGAAAATACATATAATAACTGATAACAATGACATGCTAATTGCTTTTTTCCTGACAATAGACAACTGAAAAGGAAACCACGGCAACACAACCTCTGTCGAATGCTCTACCAACTGAGCAAAAAGAATTTATGGTGATCTTAAGGTTTGATCTCGATTTCAGTCATCTCTTCTCCCGTTGCTAAGCAACTTGCATTATCATATTTCCCGAGGGCATATTGCAACATCAGCCATCAATATTTGCACTGCTGGTAACAACCTAACTAACAGTATTGAAAACAGGCTTTAACCAAATGACTCCTGGGAGTCAGACAACACATTTTACTCTGTCTGACGTGAGACCATTAGGAGTTTATTCGTCAACTGAGAGAATCCTTGGGTAATGGGTTAACCAGTCAAAAACTCATTGATTCCTATTGCGCTAGACAATTTTAGTAATCAAACAGGGGTGGGTGGGGTGGGTGGGGGATTGTTCTTGGGATGTCGGAGGAGTGAATGGGTTACATGTAATTCAAATTCTCACGCTTTCATTGGAATGACCAAGGTATGAGACTGACGCAGGAAATCTGTTCGCATGAAAATCATTTTCCCCACATCATCTTACTTAGCATGCCAGTTCCAGTCTAATAACAGGGCAACCTTGTTCCCACGCTCTCTCTGAAAGCCTGGGAACGAGGTTGATGGCAAGGACATGAACAAGGTCTACTGGCCCTGACTAAAAACCCACTTGCAGTTTAATTTACCACCTCATTATTTTGACCAAAAAGAGGTTATTAAAATTAATGTACTTAAGACTAAAACATACGTGAATCAAATGAGGGTAGAATTAAAACCCCTTTATGAAAAAATGATCGGTGACATTTTGCTTATTTCTACATTCTTGTGGTCTTTGAAAGGTTTCGAGATGTGAATGAATCCATGTTTGTCGAGAATGGCGTGGTTGGGCGCCAAGCTACAATGTACACTTGCAGTCTTTCTTTCTTCCAACTTATACTCAAAAAGGCCAGCTTTTGAAAGGGTAAAGCATATATAGCTGAATTCTATCACCTTTAATAATCATAAATCATCTGGCAAACTAATTAGGTTAACCTTTTTCTCCCTAAAATGGTTCCATACTGCAAATTAAGATTGTCTGGCTTTAGCCAGAATGAAATCTGTGTCACTTGCAAGCGTGAAATGTTTAATTCCCTACCTCCCAAAAGAGCACATCCAGCAATTAAACATCCTTGAGTTATGCCGCTGATGACCTCCTTAGCCTTGCCTACGTCAAGTTTACTGGTAGAAAAGTAGTCTAAGAAGTACAAAGGCTCAGCACCATGAGCAAGGATATCATTCACACACATTGCAACCAAATCAATACCCACTGAGTGATGCATACCCACTGAATGAGCCACCTGAAATATGGGTAACAACACAGTGAATATCCTGGGACAATTTCCCATTGAACAAGAGGCCATATGTACCCTACTCTTTGCCCAACCATGTCTGTGCCACATATAGGGCAAGTCACATCAAAAATAATTTATTATTCTGCCAAAGTCTGATAACCAACTAACCTTAAGTTTAGTCCCCACTCCATCTGTGCCACTGACAAGCAAAGGGTCTGAGTAACCAGCTGCCTTTAGATCAAAGAACCCTCCAAATCCACCCAGATCTGCTTTGCAGCCTGTACGGCAAGTAGATGCAGCTAATGGCTTGAGAGCATTCACCAATGAAATGCCAGCATTGATATCTACTCCAGCATCTGAATATGTCAAACCTTTCGTCCTGTTGGGAAATTGACACTAAACTATTTTTTTTTTGCAGCTTACAAATGTAACTCCCCTTATGCGACAAAAATATGGGGTATGTTACCTGCCCCACCACACACCCTTATTCAAAATGTCTCAATGTTCTTTCATCTCTAATAAGTATTTTAAGTTGTCACAACAAATGCCTCAACAAGAATTTTCCACACTGTAAAACACATGAAATATACATTTCCACAAGAGAACCCATATTGAAGTCATTTTCACTAAAGTTACATCAAAAACCCCTTTTTTTTTCAAACCTCTTACTCTCAAAGTTCACGTTATACAATGTAAACACTTAAGCAGCTGAAACATACATCAGTTTTGTCACTGTGTTCTCTTCACTTGGAGCCTGATACACTTGAACTTAAGGGACAAATTTTGATGGATTTAAGCTTAAGTACTGAAGGAAATCGACCAATTAACAGTTTTTACATGCTGCAGCGCGAGTTTATCGAAACATTTCTCCTTGACATCAACTTCAAATTCAAAGTATGTAGATTTCACGGGCATACAGTGTATTTGTGGCTTAAATGTCCCCTCCCTCCTGGATAGGATACCAGTCTATCATGGGGTTACCCCTCGAGGTACACGTACATTGCTGGTAACCATTATTTTATACTTCTTGTTGTCCAAGGAAACAACATGGCGACAGAACCAGCCCTCAAACCAGCAATCCTGAGGTTGGAATCTTCAATGATGCAGATTTACAGGATATAATTATGATATTTTGAAAGATTGAACCATATCATCTGCTTTGCTTTAGCATTTTACTTCTTTATGATCATGCACTTATGCCTGCCTCAAAGGGAACACTTATGCCATGTTGAACTTAAATGAATTTGACCTGTCAGTGGCATGACAATAGCATGGGAGTGGTTTCAACGTTGAATTTAAGTCAGTTGCACCAAATTCAAAACAAAAGAAAACGCTTAAAAAACCTTCCATCCAGCGGTCAGCTAAAGCATGCACTGTAGAATGATCTTCACAATTTATGAATTGAGCTCAGCACTGCAATAGCAAAAGTGTTTGAAACCATGCTGCACATACCAGTGCCATGCAGCATGACAGACCCTGTTGAACGTGATTGCCATGTCAAACTAAATTCACGTTGCAGCACTGAATGGCTTCAAATGTCGTACTACCGCTGTGGAAGCATCAAATTTAATTCCGGAATTTAGTTGACTTGGCAGTAGCGCATTGTTGAAACTAGCCTTAAGTAATCTGACTTGTTTCTGACATTTTTTTTCTA
>NC_090871.1:14913058-14925558 GCF_036669935.1 Montipora foliosa
TGGAGATGTGTGGCGTTAGCTATTCTCACTGACATTAAACATACCAGTAGTAAATTTAATCAAACAAATGAAAATTTAATGTTTTTTTTTATGGTTTGCCTTCCTTTTTTGTTCTCATTGTACCATGTTTATTTCTTGCATCCCTGGCTACTTCCATGGTGCCTTGTTTATAATTAAAATTATTTTCATGAATATTTTGTTCACCTTTGTTTTTAGAATTACTTTCTGTCACACTTATATGTCGTTTCTGTTAGTTTTCCCTGCATAATTTTGCCTTTGTTTAGTTCATTAGTATAAAATTCACCGCTTTGCTTAAAATGCATTCTCATTTTGTACTTCCGAGAGTCTATGTTACCTTGTTGAAGTTTTATCATCCCTTGCTTTAGTTTGCTCCGTTTTTAAAAGCCATGCAACATTTGTAAGTATTATTACCACTCGTCGTTTGTAATTCTTTTGTCGATTTCTGTTCCCTTAGCTCATTGCAGTAACGTATTTGTGTTTGTTTCTTTTAGCAACCGCTTTAAGTTAATGAACTTCGCAAATCAAATTTAAGTTAATCTGTGGATGTAACAAGCGTTGGAGATTTGGCTTTTGGCCCTGACAACAAAATTACGTAATTACTGATTAATTGTTGATTAATTATTAATCAACTTACTAGTAATCTCCTCCTTAACTCCTCTCTATTCTAAATAATTATAGCTGCTAAGAATATGGATGTTTACATGAGCCACATTGTTTGACCAATGTTTGAGCCATGAACTAAACAATGCGCAGGGTTTTCAATAGAAATTTTATGTTTATGGTTGCCAGAGAAGGGGCTAATCTAAGCCCTAATGGTAAAGAGTTCCATTTACCTACAATTATATTAAAATAGCTATGTTTAAATTTAGTAGAGCTTGCAAAATTTGGCTTTTAATGAAAGTCATCGATATGTCTAAACCTGCAAGAGTCAGCATGGGAATAAAAATTCAGAAGCCAAGTCCAGTCCAAATTATAATAGCCATTTAGAGCTTTGTACAGGAATGTTACACAAGAAAGATAGCATCTCTTTTCAAGTGACAGCATATTGAAACTTTTTAGGCGGTCTTCATAGCTATATTACTTCCTAAGATAATCTTGGTTTCTCTCCGTTGAACACGATCCAGTTTATCAATATTTCATGAAGTATAAGGTGACCAAACTGGTCACTGATCTATACCCCAGTTGCAACCTCACTAGCATGCAATACAGCAATTCAGGCGTCTCTTTTGTTTTTCATTAACAAAACTTTGTGGATCCAAGGCTTATGTTCTGTATGAATGTTTCTCATGTTATGGGCAAAATTTGGGGTATAATTTCCACAGAAAAGTAGGTGGTGAGTTTTGCTGGCCACCTGCTCTTATTGAAAACTCTGAATGTGCGAAGACTAAGTTTTTAATACACATTACTCATAGTCGGACTCAAAAGCACTGTTATTCTAATTGTGTCTTCCATTTTTAATAAAAGACACGTGGAAACCGGAAGGACGTAGTGAATGTGAACCGATTGAGGCAACATTTGGCACCAGTCTTTCGCCTCTATTTATCCAACATGGTAGAGTGCAAAGATCCTGTTGGGAAGTGACTAAACTGGGTGCAAATAACTAGGAATTCATAAAAATACCCAACATCCAAAAAGAAGCAGAAGGATCGAAGTGAAAGGGTGAGGATCGTGTAATTCATTGAAAAAGTAGGCGTTGATAACTTAGGGACTAGCCAGCTGAATTCGCCGGTTGCCAGGTCCAATGAAACCACTGAGTGTAGGGGATACCAATTTTATCTTCTTGTGCTGATGTGATATCTCTAGTTTTCAAAGCTAAAGTTTATATCCCCACTTGGTTATGTAATATTCTTTTTTTTTTTACCTGGATCCCCAAAGCGGCAGTTAAACTCTAGAACTCTGGGCCCACAAGATGTTAGCATCATGCCAGCAAACAGAACTCCGACAAACTCACAGCCTTCTTCACGCAAACCATCCACTGTTTTTTGAAGAACTTCCCTGGTGATCTCTTCTCTTACTATCTCAGATATCTATAATCAACAGAATTTGAATTTCAGTTGTCAAATATAGCATTAAAGCCAAACCTATGGGGAAAATGTGTCCTATGTTGCATACACAAGTTGAATACATGGATCAATAGATATGATTTACAAAACATTACTTTCCATTATGCTGACCAACCTGTGGACAGGGTGCGTAGGCACCCATTCCTCCTGTATTGGGTCCTTGGTCATTGTCTAACAAACGCTTGTGATCTTGGGCAGGTGGCATAACAGCAATGGTTCTTCCGTCAGTAAAGCAAAGAACCTACGACAGTTAAGTATAATATTAGCATAGGTGTTGCAAAATGGCGAAAGAGTGGCTAAGACTTAGGTGGGGTTTTACTATTGGTAGCCAGTTCCAAGATGGAGACTACATGTACCTCCTCCATAATTATTATACTGCTCAATATGCAAGTCAAAAAACAAGGAATCAACAAACAAAAATGCAATGACCTAAAACATACTTCAATGTTTATAGGTCCAAGAGCACAAGTAATTCTAGTTTATGCTTTTCTCTAATCACCACTGGCCCCAATGGCTGCACAACTGCTCCTTGTCATCAACTCCATTATACTGAATTCAACCTTAAGATTGGACATGAAGCACTGGTTATATAAAATTAATGAAGTCTACATTATCTTATCCCAAGGTTCTTGGCGGTAATTTTACCTCCCAAAACGTTCTTAAACATGAGGTACTGGTACTTTGAGTAGATTAATGGTTTTCTCCTTTGCTCTTGCCTGCTCGACCATGCTCGCAACAGTAAGGGGACATACTAGGATGAGCCAAATAGTAATAATAATAATGATGATGATGATGATTGTTGAAGCTACATGCCTTTCAGTTTTTTCCAAACATTGAAAAACTTACAGATACTTCCTCGCCTTCTAACTTTTCCTCTATTACCACTGTTGATCCAGCTTCACCGAAAATCCTTGCCTACAAACAAATGAACTCCAAAAATTCATATTGCACAAGATGGTGAAAGCAGTCCTTACACAGAGGTTCCATTCCTTGACCTGTGTTTTGAAGAGTGCATTTGTTGGTCAATACTCCATGTAATCTGGTCTCTCTCTCGGGTGGGCGGGAACAGATGGGGATCATGCTCGTCGGAAATTTTGAATTTAACCCCTAAAGGAGACCATCTGGGCGTGGCCTAAGCATATTTTGACCCCTAAACAAAACATGTTTATTAAAAAGAAAATTTGACTTCTGTTTCTCTTCGCGTAATTCTGTGTTTCTTCGCGGAACCCTAAATGAGACCTTGGCGGCTTAAAATATTGGCGCTTTGCCCGGAACACCCTAAGCGAGACCAAAATCCAAAATTTACACCCCTACAGTACAGGTCGAAGATATGCGGCCCAAAATGGGGGTGTAAAACGCGCCTGCGTGTCAAACACGCACACGTCTGCGTCTTTGACACGTGCATGAAATACGCGCATAAAGCAAAGCTCATTAGTATGTATGAGTTAGCCCACTGTCGACCTATTGTGGTTATATCATTGTTAGTTTTAATAGCTTTTTATTGTATAAATGTATATGGCAATGGCAATTGAGCTGAACATTGTTTGGCAAACCCAGGACCGTGTTTGTTTCAGTTCACAGGTAAACATGTGGAAATAAGTAGTGGGGTATTCTTGATTAAAAAAAAAGCGTAACAATTCGCTCGCGCAATATTTATTTCGGGCGCATGAAAATGTTAACACTTTCCCGTTTTCAGCACTTTCTTAAGCCTTGTCAAACCAGTGATATGAAAATTCAAAACTTCTTGTCGTGAAATCGTCAGAAGAATCGATTGTCACACACATCAATGTCGCATGTCTGTAAAAATGAGAGATACAATCCGCTCGCAAAAACTCGTCTTGTCAGGCCCATCAAAATGAATTTAATCTCAAATAAGAGGTTAAACAATGGAACATTTTCCCGTTTCAAGCGCTTTCCTACGCCTTAAAGAGCCAGAGATATGAATATTCAAAACTTCTTCTTCAATAATGAGGCGTCGCTCGCAAAAACTATTATTGTCTGTCGCGTCAGAATGAATTCAAATTCCAATAAGAGCTTACACAAGGGAACATTTTCCCGTTTCAAGCGTTTTCCTACGCCTCAAAGAACCTGAGGTATGAAAATTCAGAACTTCTTGTCGCAATATCGTCAGACTAGAATCGGTTATCTACATACATACATACATACATACATAACTTTATTTAGTAAAGCAGGTCAAGAGGAAAAAAGCAACTTTACAGCTGATGTGGACCTACTGTAATAAAATTAACAATACATACATATGGTAGTGATTATACTTTAGATAAATAAGATAAATAATCGCTAAAAATAAATAAAGCATAAAATATGTATTAATAATAATAAAAATCGGCATGCTTATTATAAACTACTGAGCTGTCTTTTTCAAAAGTGATATTCATAACAGTATGTTTTAACTGCTTCAGTCCATTTTTAAAGCCTGTTTGGTTAGAAAAAGATCTTACACTATCAAACAGGGAATTCCAGGCGATTGCAGCCCTGTGTACAAAGGAATTACGACCGAGCTCAGTGTTTGGTCTATTAACTAAAATATTTAAAGATTTCCTAAGATTATAGCTCTTACAGGTCCTAACAACTAATGAATTTATTTCCTCTAAACCTAAATTATAAAAAGCCTTATGAGTAATCATTAAAATACGAAGTTTATAAAAATATTCAAGAGGCATCCACCCCGCTCTTGCTAAAATATCTTCATCAGTCATGCCCTTTGGCAACTTATGAATTAGTCTAGCGGCTCTAATATGTATCAATTCTAATTCTTTAAATTTGGAGCCAGAGCCCCAAACCACAACCCCATAGAGGACACTTGGGATTACAGTCTTAAAGTACAGAGTTTCAAGCATAGATTTGGGTAAAAAACTTATACGTCTCAGCATTTTGACTTTACTATTGAATGACACACAAATTGATTTAATATGCTGAGACCAAGACAGTTTATCATCGATGGTAACCCTGAGACAAGCAGTAGAGGATATGTACTGAATAAAATCCTCACCCAACTTCAGAGGTTTCAAAGGACCAATGAAGGGATTAATGCTCAAAATCATTGCCTCAGATTTACCCTCGTGAATAATCAGTCTATTCATAAGGCACCAGGTATACACCTGGTCAAGAACCTCTTGTAAAACAAGAACGATCTCATCAACAGTGTCACCTATTACATAAATTGTTGTATCGTCCGCATACATATATAACGCCCCTCTGTTAACATGATCTGGTAAATCATTTGTGACCTTCCACGGGAAAACGTACACTAACGCTAAACCGTTAAATTGACCGAAGCGTTAGATATCCGTTAGCCGTCCGTTAGAAGTTTACATGAAACCGTCAGAGCGTCAACTTCATCCGTTAGAACGTTAGTCTTATCCGTCAGAACGTTAGGTTCATCCGTCAGAGCGTCAGCCTCGTCCGTTAGGGGTTTAGCCTCGTCCGTTAGAGCGTTAGTCTCATACGTCAGATGTATAATAGTTATTAACCTTATCCGTTGGGCAAATCTTGGATTCTGTTGGCAAGTGAATTAATAATCTGTATTGATTGTTCCGGATCAGAGGATTCGTAGAGCGTCGTTTAAAAATGTGACCCTCTTTGGGAAAACCGGCCGTGTCCTTCTACAACTTAGTAGAATTACATGTAGTAGAGCGCTTTTTAAAAAATTAAAAATACCGAGAAAAATGAAGGGTTTGTGTTCGACGTTCACCTCTGCGTACCAATAGTAAAACAAGGGTGGAAAGCTCGATTTCGGATCGCTCCAGCACCGAGCCGATTTTCACTGACAAATTCGCATCGTACAGGTTTCAAATCACGCACCAATCAAGCTGAAACTCACAAACAAATTCCTATCGTACAGGTTTCAAATCACGCACCAAGCAAGCTGAAACCCAGAGGTTTCCTTTCATGCCATTATATCTGAAATCCGTCCAAAACTCGAAGCGCTGGACCTCAAATAAAATTGAAAAAATCCAGCATTCGGAACTCCAAGGAAGCGTAGTTGGAGTTTGGTGTGACGGCTTGCAGCCGTCACAACGTTTGCTCCTCTGTGATTGGCTAATAAGAAATCATCATCCAATCAGAGAGGAGCACATGGCGTGACGGCTGCAAGCATGTATCTAAAGCCGGTAAACGAAAATCCTGCTACGCATCCTTGGCGCTGGGAATGCTGGAGTTTTCGATATTATTTGAGGTTGAGCGCTTCGAGTCTTGGATGGATTTCAAGCTGAAATAACTACGCTAATAGGTAGAATGGACAATAAAGACTCCAAAAACGAAGACCAAACATCGAAGACCCATCCTGCGCGAACGCCAAATTAAATGTGATTGAATGATGCATGACTTACCAAATTTCAACTGAAAAATATCTGTTTAACTTAACCACTCGCCTGGAGTTTCTCGCGAGCTTTTTTGCCCCCTCGGCATCTTAACTGACGATACAGAACTCTTTTATCGTATTTATAGCAAAGAGCTCTCTCATGAACGCACCGCTTTGAATTTATCGTTACTTCGGCTTTGAAAACAACATGAAATGCTACATTTCTTTGGATGAAAATAATCATTTGTTGTATTTTACTTTGCAACTACAGTAGCTAATGAAGTAATGGATGCCGTGAGAAATTCACAATTTAGTAATGCATCGCTTCATTGTGAGTCCGACGGTCAAAACATATCGAGATTAGCCACTTTTATCCGGACTTCGTTGCATTCAGCAGTTATGGCGCCATGGGCGCGCCTCTTCGGAATCGTATTTTAAAAGTCACGCAATCGTTTCTGGTGGCCTGTCTACATCGTAGTATTCTTAAAGCAAAAAACTCGCTGAAATGTGCATCCGATTTGTTTTGGCCAGCTCACGATGGTGCTAGTACTTCAAACCATGGCCTTTGTTCGATGAACGGTAATCGCTCACTACGTTGTGGTGTCATCGATCAGCCTTTCGAGCTTAGAACTAAGACTTGGTGTTAAAGCGCTAAGGCAGAACGTTAGAACTGATGGAAAGAACGTTAGAGCGTTGGCACAAACCGTTAGAGCGTTAGGACAAACCGTTAGAGCGTTAGCACAAACCGTCAGAGCGTTAGTAAAAAACGTTAAACCAATCTTCAAAACCGTTGAATATCCGTTAACCGTCCGTTAGTTTTAAGCCGTTTAACGGGCAAACGTTAGTGTACGTTTTCCCGTGGAAGGTCACATTTACATAAGTTGCAAAGAGTCTGGGACCTAATAAGGACCCTTGGGGTACTCCAACTTTAACAGGTCTTAAATCCGATCTTATACCATTAACTTGAGTCCTTTGCACACGGTTGGAGAGGTAATCATTGATCCAATTCCACATACTACCCATAACTCCAATTCCTTTAAGTTTTTCAACAAGGATAGTGTGATTTACACAATCAAAAGCCTTACGGAAATCAATGAATAACACTCCAACCTTGCGACCTCCATCCAAAGCCTCTCTCCAAGCTTCAGTAAGATGTAGCAGAAGACTTTCAGTTGAATAACCTTTTCTAAAGCCCCATTGCTTATTAGTTAAAATACTATTAGATAAAATATGATCATCAAAGGACTTACATACAACCCTTTCAAGCAGTTTTCCTGGAACACTAAGCAAAGATATAGGTCTATAATTATTAGGATCCAATTTACTCCCTTTTTTAAAAAGAGCAGTAACTAAGGATTCCTTCCACTGCTGGGGGAATCTACAACAATCCCTGCTCTTTTTGAAAACCTCAAACAACCCTTGTATCACAGAACCCTGAGCTAATCTAAGATCTTTAGGTGAAACTTGATCAGGGCCCACCGACTTATTTGGCTGAAGGGATTTGAGAACATCATTCTTGATCTCATCCCATGAAATAGAGAAATTTTCAATAGTCGGAGTAACCCTATTTATAAAACAAGTAGTGTCAATGGGGATTGGGTCTAAGTTCCTTGTAAGATTAATAGCAGTATCTAAGAACGACTTGTTCAATAAATCTGCTTTTTGCTCTTCATCAGTTATTATGTTGCCATCCGTGTCTTGTAATGGACCAGTTCTTGTGTTTGTGCTCTTACCAAGGATTTGGTTTGATATTTTCCAAAAATCTTTAGGAGTGGATGCATTATCTGCTAGCTTAATCCAATATTGGGCTTCAGCTTTCCTTAACATCTTTTTGACACTATTTCTTTTAATCTTGTACAGTTTCCATAGAGCATTATCATCAGGTTTTTCTTGCGCTGATTTCAAATACTTGTATCGCTCATTCATAGCCTTTCTGATCCCAATGTCAATCCATGGAAGCGATTTATTTCTAATCTTAACTTTCCTTCTTTTTATGTGAGAATCCACAATTCCTTTGAACATAGTCTCCCATAAATGAACACTGTCCTCAATTTCTTCAACAGAATTTACAATATACCATGGGGCCTCCTCTAAGTCATTTTGTAGACTCTCAATGTCCATTGACTTATAATTCTTAACAGTGATTATCTTGGGCTTACGTTTATTCATCTTATTAGAAAATACTGCGTATGTAAGATGGTGATCAGAGATCCCCAAATCCAAAGAACCAGCTAAGATATTAGATGTGCGATGATTGGGGCTAACAATAATAAGGTCAATTAACGACTTAGACTTAGCAGTGACTCGTGTTGGTGATTCAATAAGATTTGAGTATCCAAAGCTGCCAAGTATGCTCTTCAGCCTTTTGCCAGCCTGGGATGAGTCCTGGGCTGAATGGGAATCACTTATCAAATTAGAGTTGAAATCACCAAGCAATATAACATTCTTCCTTTTAATCCAAATCCTGTTCAACAGGGCATGTAGGGAATTGAAGAAGGTAGTAGATTTAGGTGGACGATATAAACAGCCAATTAGGGTTGATTGGGAGCGAATTGTTATATTTAACCACACTGCCTCCAATTCTTGATCAACGTTCCATTTCAGGTCCTCATAAACATTTAGACCCTCACGAAAATATGTGTGCAAATGTGCGTCTGCACGAGTTTTTCAACACGCGTTTACGCAAAAATTGTGCGTGCGTTTTGCGTGTGCATTGGCCACTTATCTCTGACCTGTAATGTAAGCGAGACGACGAGCATCCCCATCTGTTTCATATGTGCGGGGTGGTCTAACTATTAATTAATTAATTAATCAATCCATTTTATATAACACAAAATAATTTTGGGACATTGTTAGCAGCAATAAGATGTGAAATCTTAAATGTTATATAGGATGATATATTATCACATGACTTGTCAAAGTTATTTTTATCACAGAAATCTTCTCAGCTAAATGGCAAAACTTTATCATTTTCTGGTTGCTGGATTTACCTTTATGATTTTAACACCGTTGGTTACGTCATTTCTGTGCTTGGACATTTCAGGTTGGGGTCAATGCCTTAATTTACTTCAGAAAGGGCTATTAGTTCACATTACAGTTGAACCTCGATTATCCAGACCTCAATTATCTGGATTTCTCGATTATCCTGACTTTTTCTCTGGTCCCAATTTTGTCATGAATATTTATTAGTCATGATCAAGATCTGTAGCCATATTCTTTTTAAAACTACAGCATTGAAAAGTGAAGTAAAGGTGACTTTGCTTCACTTTCATTAGTAAAATAAAGCAGTGCTCGCACACGTCGTAACTAATGCAGAACTTTTGAATGAGTTCTGATTGGCTTAGAGTTTTGCTTTGTTGCTAAGTCAAATTTCACACTCTATTGGCTCGTTCGGCAAACAGGCTACACTACGTCACGAATGTTTATTCACGACCATCATGTCCTTGAAGCATAAGCGATCCGTTCCTTTGATAAAAGATAAACAGACTATAATTTTGCGAATTGAGAAAGAAGAAAAATGAACCAATTTGTCAGCTGGATATGGCGTTATTAAAGGGCAGATAGCTGATATCCTGATATCTGATATATTGTTCCTCATTAATATTCATATTCTTGATTATCCGGACCCTCTATTATCCGGACCATTTTGTCTAGTCCCAACGAGTGCGGATAGTTGAGATTCGACTGTACCATTTGAAAACACTGGGTCACCAGCAGCCTCGCTTCCATTCTCAAGTCAGGTAACTTAGCTGCAACTGTAAAATACAATTCACTGGCTCCAGTGTTTTCACAGGGCAACCCTAATACCCAGAATCCGGAATCACAGGTCATTGTTTTACCGGCTTAACTGCAGAATACCCCACCATTTTGAAGCTGCACCTCTGAAAAGGCTGGATACGCGGATACGCAGTCAAAAGTACCACCCCTCCCCAGGTAAACTTTAAACTATATTGAGAAGTGGATACGCGGATACGCGGATACGCAGTGGAAAACATGGATACCCGGATACGTGGATACACGGACATCACACATGGGAACTGGATACCAACTTCGTGTAACATACTTCAAAATGCTCTGTAGTATATGCATGGATATGTGGATACACGGATACGCAGTGGAAAATACTTCACGTATTGTTTCAGTGACTAGGCCAAAGCACTCTCGTAGAATTTTAGCTTTCATTGTACACTTCGCTGAACTACAATTTTTCACGAGATCGTGTGAAGAAGAAAGCACTTGTTTACTGATTAAGCCTAAGCGCTCGTTTCAGTGATTAGGCCTAAGCAATCTCGTAAAATTTTAGCTTTCATTTTGCGGTTCGGTTAACTGCACTTTTCACGAGATCGTGTGAAGAAGAAAGCATTCGTTTACTGATTAAGCCTAGTAAACACTCACTTCAGTGATTAGGCCTAAGCACTCTCGTAGAATTTTAGCTTTCAGTTTACGCTTCGGTTAACTACACTTTTTCACGAGATCGTGTGAAGAAGAAAGCACTCGTTTCAGTGATTAGGCCTAAGCATTCTCGCGAAATTTTGCAGTTTGGTTCTTACAATATATTGAGAAGTTTACTTGGGGAGTGGTGGTATTTTCGACTGCGTATCCGCGTATCCACTTCACAACATACTACTTAGAAGTTTACTTGGGGAGGGGTGGTACTTTCGACTGCGTATCCGCGTATCCGCGTATCCACTTCACAATATACTTAGAAGTTTACTTGGGGAGGGGTGGTATTTTCGACTGCGTATCCGCGTATCCACTTCACAACATACTACTTAGAAGTTTACTTGGGGAGGGGTGGTATTTTCGACTGCGTATCCGCGTATCCACTTCACAACATACTACTTAGAAGTTTACTTGGGGAGGGGTGCTACTTTCGACTGCGTATCCGCGTATCCAGCCTTTTCAGAGGTGCAGCTTCAAAATGGCGGGGTATTCTGCAGTTACTCCGTTTTACCAATACAGAGAGTAAAAAATATCCTAAACATTCATAAAAGCTAACCTTAGGCCTAATTAGGCCCAAACAAATGTTTTTAGGCCCAAGGTTAGCTTTTATGGATGTTTGGGATAGTTTTTACTCTCTGTATTGGTGAAACGATACATACATACATACATACATACATACATACATAATTGACCTCTCCCCATAGGGGCTTTTCAGGGCCACTGAATCAACGAAACAACAGAACACAACAACTACAACTGTTAAGAATCCCAACTGGCCGGGGGCAAACCAGTTGACTATTTACAAGTGCAGCTGGGAAGTTGAACCAGGGACTACCGGGATCAAATTCAACAAGTGGTCAGAGCGAGTCTTGAACCTGGGATCTCCGGATCTCAAGGCAAGCGCCCTAACCACTGGGCCACGATGACATGTGATTCCAGATTCCTGGTTTTAGGGTTGCCCGTTTTAACATTGCATATTTCATTTTCCGAGTTCAGTGGCGCATAGCCACTTTGATTTCTCGTGGATCACCTCTCTCCCAGTCTCACCTGCAGCATATCCCTGACAGCTTGCATCGCTTGCTCTTTGCTGTCAGCAACAACAACACCTTTACCCGCTGCCAGTCCACTGGCTTTCACAACCAACGCTTCATGATCAGCCGTTTCAATATGTTTACAAGCTTCTTCGACATCTGTAAATGCCTTCCAGCGAGCTGTGGGAATTTTATGTCGTTTCATAAATTCTTTGGCGAAGTGTTTACTTGACTCGATTCGTGCGGCAGACTTACTTGGTCCAAAACACGGAATATTATTCTCCCTGAGAGCGTCCGAGAGGCCATTTGCGAGAGGTGCTTCGGGACCAACAATAACAAAATCCACGTTGTTGTCCGCACAGTATTTCACAACGT
Source organism: Montipora foliosa (assembly GCF_036669935.1). Classification (NCBI taxonomy): domain Eukaryota; kingdom Metazoa; phylum Cnidaria; class Anthozoa; order Scleractinia; family Acroporidae; genus Montipora; species Montipora foliosa. The sequence goes on from NC_090871.1 coordinate 14,925,316, forward strand.
TTTGGCGGTTGTTCTGATCAAGCACACAAGATGAGACGTTCTCTGTTTTCAACAGCATCCCAGCCGTTCCTGCATTCCCTGGCGCAATCAGTATCTGGCCCACATGATTTGACTGAGCGAGTTTCCAAGCAATTGCATGTTCTCTGCCTCCTCCACCAACGATCAAGACTTTGTCTGCCATGACTTTATAGTCAACTTTACGCAAATTGGCGCGTTGACGGTACGTTGACTGCTGAGTTTGAG
>NC_090871.1:14933058-14965558 GCF_036669935.1 Montipora foliosa
GTGGCAAAGAATCAGGTCAGCCAAGTCTACAAAAAGCCATGCTGTAATTTTAGAAACAAGCTTATATGGGACTGGAGGTTTAGAAATGTGGAGGACTCAGATCTGGTCACGCCACCACAAGAGCCCCTGACCACTACCGGCAAGTTGGCGGAGGACATGCCGGAAAGAGTAGAGGCAACCAAAGTATTGCCAAAGAAGCTATAAGTTGAAATAAATGAGGGCACAACAAGCGTACCTGAAGACTGGGAGGTAGAGCAGGGAGTACCGGAGCTTGAGGATGCCGGAGACAGTGTTGAATTTGAAGCCCAGGAGAGAGGGCTAGGCGTCGTGGCCATGTTTGTGTTCTCGCCATGTAAATCTCGGAGAGAAGATAGCAACGGAGGTAGTGATTCCGCGAGAGCTCTTGAAATCATCATCATAGATACAATAGTAAATGTTTTTGATTTGTTTGCATTGGGACAGATCTTACAGGTCATGATCGTCAGGGCTTGAAATTGCGACTCACTGGTCGCCAATGCGACCACAAATTGAGTGCTGGCGACTAGATTTTCAGAACTGGTCGCCAGCTGGCGAATCACATTTTGTCTGATAACCCAGGATAAACAGTAGACAACTTTTGTATTTGAATCTTTATATGATGAAATCGTTTGGAAATGGTAGCTAGAACACCACTCACCTTTTTTTTCTCAATTAAAATACTGTATAAGTACTACAAGAAAATCGGTTTCTCACATTGTTAATTAACAGCACAAATGTACTTCGATCACTGCGTTTACTAGGCGCCATATTGTTTCAGCGGCTTCATGGGATCGTGGGCGCACTTAAACACCGTATGCTTCTTGCCGGTTACATGAATTTTGCGCCCGGAAGATGAAGTTTCAGCGAGAAGGTTAATTGAAAATTTAAATCCATCGTCAGTTGTGAATGCTGAAAACATAGCTTTAGCCGTATTACCAAAGGACCTCCTCAGAACTAGCTTGATATTGATAATATATTGATAATGAACCTGGACATTGCATAATGAGTTTGAAATTTGCATGGAACCTTCAAAAAGCAACCTTTACCCTTAACATAAAGTGGGTTGGAAAACACGGACTGTGCTTCGCTCCATTTCTAATAAACGTAAAGAACACCATCACCAAACTAAAAGTCAAAGCCAAAAACAACAATGGTTTTAGAGATCTTTCTTGTGCTGGTTTTTTTGTGCTATTTAATAATTATGACTTTCCTTGCATGCAAAGTTGGCGACCAAAATTTTTGATTTGGCGACCAAATTTTCCCATTAGTCGCCAGCTGGCACCTGAGCAAAAAGTTAATTTCATGCCCTGATCTTTTTGTCGTCATCATAATAAGGCAAGCTATGTGTATTTCAACTGCCATTCACTCTGAAAAACATGGTCTTTCTGCAGTGAAACAGCTTTTTGATCTTTGCCTGCATTTCAATGATCTTCTACACTTTCTTAAATCCTTGGTATTTTAAGGCGAAAAAATCTATTAAATTTCCTGTGCCACAAAGAATAACATGAGCCTGCACTCTAAAATATCTGTTACACAAAGTACCCACCTGATCCAATATGGCAGTCATGTCGAAGCTGTGATACGCTGGTGTGACTGACTTACTTGTAAAAGTCTGTTTTTCTTGTAGCATCCCTGTGCCCCTAAGTGGGTAAGTGGGTGCATTTACATGGCTTTTAATGTGCCATTTCTGTTTTCTTGCGGGAATCCCGCAAGGGCACGGCATGGTGAAAACACTGCCACCATAGACTATTTTATAGGGGACTAAGTTGACAGATGATGGGAATTTTAGGTGGGTGAGACTGTGTGCAGCTCTGAACATCATAGTTTCAGCACTAAGGTGACGACAAACTTCTGTGGTCTTGCATGTTACACTTTGAGATCTTCAAGACCTGTAAGGACTGTGTAACAGAAACATTTTCAAAATCTTGGAAGGGTCATTGAATGATCTCTGAATGCCTCCAACTGTCAAAATTACTTGCAGATTCTAATGGAACTTGTAATCTTCCAAAGAATTAAAAAAAAAAAGGATCAGGTTAATTAAGGTCATGGAACTTTAATTTGCAAGGGCTGACTTCAAGATCTTTTTTTAGTAGAAAGATCTTGGTAAGAAACTTTGTGATCATAAATAATATTGATCTTCAAAGGTCTGTTAATGTCCTTAAAAGTATTTTTGCTAAGGTTTTTATCATGCACATAATAGTTACATGTCCACTTATTAGGTTTGTCCAAATGTTTTTTTTTTTTATTATTTTGCACAGATTCCACTGATGGAATAGTACCAACAATTGGCATCCAGAACTCCTCCTTTTCGCTCTTCAGGTTTCATGTAACCCTCTTTGATCTAGGCGGTGGAGCAAGAATTCGCTCCATTTGGAAAAACTATTATGCAGACGTAAGACGTTATGCTTGATTTTCAAACAGGGCCCTTTTGTTCAAAAGCTGATGGACATTAATCCCTAATCCACGGTTAAATACCTTGAGGTTTGAGGTTTGCGCATCAAAAAAGCTCTTAACAACCTAATTTTAAGCTGAAGGAAGACACTGAAGTCTAACTCAAAATTGAAGGTGAAGAATCTGGCAAAAACATTTTTGATCAGTAAATAAACTGAAAGAAAACTTTATATTAATCCAGGATTAGGTAAATTGGGCTTTGAGCAACTGGGCCCAGATTATTACCTTAGTTTAATACATTAATTTTCCATTCATCTGGAAACCTGTGCATTTTAATTTTCACATGTTGCAATGTACATCATGCTTAATATTGAAAACTATGTAAGGAAGCTTTTTTTAATTATTAATTTTTATCATGATAATTATTAGTATCTTAACATACATGTATATTGCATAATTCAATTTTATCATATTTTTAATAATAATTATTATTTAGATACCCTGTATTTAATTGTTATAGATAGAAATCATGTAATACTCGCTTGATCATTTCATGGAAAGCACGCAATATGTGAACTAAAAATTATTATTATTATGACCAATTTTTTTCATTCACATTCTATAATTATTGTGCACACTGATCAATCAGATGCTGAAAGAAGCCATCATTACTTTCTTATCTGATGGCCTTTAGGCATGCAAAAATGTGAATTTTACACTTCACTTCATACCACTAATATTATTGGTGGTGTGGTGGTGTCACTTTGGAGGTGTCAAAAACCAATAATGTAACAGCAGTAGGTTCTGGATTTAATTGGAGTTTTAAAGCGAAAGACGCTGTTGTATTTGCAAGCCTGACTGTGAAGAATTTGAAGCAGTTGATGGAACCGTTGATGTTAGAATGATGATGTAATGGATCATATCAAAAAGGCAAAATCTTGCTGTCAACTAGAGATTACCCAGTAGATATTCAACCTGACTCTGCAGGAGTTCTTTTAGTTTGGGTTCTCCTTTCACCCGTAGCCAAGCAACCAGATATGTTCAGGATTGTACCCTTCGTTATTAGATGCATGGGGATTTCAATAAGCGCCACAAAGTGTCACATTGCTCTTCTTCCCAACTTCACTGTCACTTGTACGTGTCTCAGAATACAGACAATTAAACATCACAAAGTGTCCCCCAATTAGTTGGGGAAGCCACTTTTAGGCAAATCCGAGTGCTCTGATTGGTTCTTTCTCAGTTGGGATTTTGCAGTAGGGACCATTTCCATGGAAACGGTCCAAGCTGTGTATTTTTGTTTTGGAGCAAAGCTGGCAAATTCATAATTTGAAACAACTTTATTTGAAACCAAAACTACCAAAAAAAATTGTGAATATTGTCATTCTTCACAGTGAAACTACCAGAAAAAGCTAAGAAGATTGAAAATTTTGCCGATTTCAAAGATGGATGAAGACTTCAGGCAAACATTTCATTATCCTGAAGATCTGTAAACTCTTCTCCACTACATGAAAGCTGAATAGTATGAAAAATGAGAAAATTGAAAGCTTCCCTGCATCCGAGCTTAACCACCTTTTGTCATAGAAACAATGCCATATAATAAACAACTTACTAACCTCACTTGCTTGAGCCATACTGAGGAATATTGGCCCTTGGTTGTGGCAGTACTGACCTCGCTGAGCTCGGTTCATACTGCCAGGACCTTGGGCCAATATTCCCCAGTACAGCCCTCATGCTCGGTTAGTAAGCGGTTAGAATTTGCCCCAAGCTAAAACTAATGCTATTCTTTACCCTTACCTTATTGTTGGAAACTGGTAGCAAATGCTTAGACTTGAAGAGGCACTTCCTGTTCAATGACAAAATTGGGTGTGCCTCTAATTATGTCTATTTCTGAACATAATTGCAAGCAACCCTATAATTATGCAGTCAAGTGTAAACTGTTACTTAGCAATAAGCAAGAGCCAGCTTTAGTGTATTTAAAGTGAAAAGGAAAAATGGGTGACCATAAACATCATCTTAACTGTAAATTCCAACAAATGGAAAAATGGAAAAAGAGTCCAAGCAACAGACCAATAACAATATTTCTTGTTTACAACCATTGACATCACATTTCCTTTGATATTCAAATTTGCCAACCATGGAACAAAAGAAGTCGTTGTTTCAACAGACAGTTAGGTTCTGGTTGGCATATTAATAATAATGGGTGATGTCACGGGAAACATTGGTATATAATCTGGACAAAGAGATGTTAATGTCCTGCTAGAAATTTTATTTTTCAACAACTGCAATCATTTACTAAGTGTCCATGTGTTTTTAGTCTTATGGTATAGTCTTTGTTGTGGATGCAAGTGATGAACACAGACTGGAAGAGTGCAAGAAGATTCTTTACGAAACAGAGATGCAGCCTCGTGTTGCTGGTAAACCATTGCTTATGTAAGTTTTTTTACGTGACTCTAATATAAATACCTAATTCAAAATATTATAATAATAATTATTGTAAATAACCAATAATTATTAAAAATAATTAAGACAAGATCTGACAGAAAGTCGAGCAATTTCAGTTTTTAGTGGACAAAAATCTGGTACCAATGAGAGAGTAATTTAAAGTATTATTTTAACAGTCCTTTTTACATAATGTCTTAAATTGTCTGGCGTTAGACACTGAGTAAAATCTATAAGTGGCACTAGTGGGAGTTAAAGGGTTAATGGGGACATAGTTTTTGAGTGAATCCAGCTGTTGTTAACCCTTTCAGCCCCATGGGTTCCCCATTGACGAGTAAAATCGTCTGGCGTTAGACAGAGTAAAATCTATAAGTGGCACTATTGGGAGTTAAAGGGTTAAAGCTAAAGATATAAATAATTGGCTGAAATAACACCGAAAACAATTTCCCATGGGAACGAGAAAAATATTAAATTTCAAAGTTCAGAGAAATTGTGCAAACACAAGTAACATTTCATCAACAGTTTTATTTCACCAGTACTTTCAAGTGTTTCTTACGAAGTTCAACAGTTGTTTTTGACATTTGGTGTCGCTAGAAATGAGTTTTTTTTTTTTTTGAGAAGATATGTAAAACAGGCGTTCAGAAGTTTGCAGTGCAATGTATATAATCTTAGTACTAGGTTTTGTCCACTTGTTACTTGAACTGTTCAAACGATGGATAGTGCTATCCTCTGGGTAAATCACCATCCAGTGGATAAGTCATAGCGAAACCAATTGCACTATCCAATGGATGGTGATTTATCCGTTGGATATTGTTATCCAGGTTTTGAACAACTGGGGCCTCATCTTAATATGCAAGACAGGAAACTAATATCTCTTCTTTAATTAACCATTTCACCTCTGAACCAACCCCAACTGACCAGTAAAATAATTTGTCTGGCATCACATATCTGTCAAGTGTCACTTATAGGAGGGAAATGGTTCTGCTCGGCATTCATGATGGATGGGAAAGTTGTTTCTCCTGCTTGTTCTGGATTTAATACAGGGGCAGAAGAGATGGAGGGGCTGGGGGGGGGGGGGGGGGGACTATAGTAGTGTTGTTTTTGGCTTGAGACATCTACCAAGACCTAGCCCTTTCCCCCCCCCCCCCCCCCCCCCCCCCCACTTTCAAATGTACTCCATGGCCCATGTAATATCCGTAACCAGCAAATTGGCTTCACGTTTGTCTCATTATATATTTGAAACTATCAAGTGTTTTTATTTGCTTATTTTGTATTGAAAAGACTTGGGAATAAGCAGGACTGTGAAGGAGCATTGAATGAAAATGAGTTGCGCAGACAACTTGAGCTGGACAGCCTCGCTGATAGATACAAGTGTCCCTGTAAAGTGGTACGTGTGCTAGCTATAGTAAAGAGGAAGATGAGCTATAAAAGGAAGCACCAAAAACGTACAATCAGGGAAATAAGCTCTGTTGTTACATGACTGAAATCTTGAGAACATCTGTACATCAAAAACCACCTTTTGCTCCCTTGTTTCAATGTCAAATTTAAGCGCTTTATGGACTCTGTAGGTATGTCCAGAAGTACCCCGAATTAGATGCATATGGATTTCAATCAAGCATCACAAAGTTTCCCTGTGCTCTTCTATTGTTTCGGAATACAGACATTATAAGCGTTACAAAGTGTACCCCAAGTGCTTCTCCTCAAGGAAGGATAAGGAGCTCCATTTACCCTGTTGTGAGCTAAAAATAATGCTAACCTTCACCGTTCTTATTGTTGGAAATAGATTGAGCAAAGTCTTAGACTGAAAGGGACTCTTTGCGTTGGATGTCAAAATTGGGTGTTGATCTAATCAAGTGCATTTTTGGACATAAGTGTGACACTGTCAAATGGTTGCAATGTTGAAAAGAGGGAGTGGGGCAAAACTTGCAGTAAGAGCAGAGATTGACGAATTCATGCGTGGGATGCAAACAACTCTTTTTGGGGAGTGTCTCGACTTATTTTGTCCCTGTTTGTAGGTTCGTTTTTAAAAATTGCAATGAAATACTTCCATTATATAGTGAACTGTCAGTAGCATAAGAGTTTACAAGATGTTGATGGTCTGACAATTTTTTTTATTTCCATTGTGTGTTTACACTATTGAAAAATCTGCCATGATGTCATCTGAGCCATTTTGGTATGGCAGTTTGAGGCTATCTCAGATAATAAGACTGTAAATTGAAGGTGAATCACAAAAACATTTTTTGGTGGGTGGGGGAGAACATAAATGTCAACCTAGAAGATCTAAGATATGATGATAATTGATTCTTTTGTTTGTTTGTTTTTCATGGAAGGAAGTAAGTAATACACATGCTACATTTCCCTAACTGCAGGATCTCCACTCACAGAATAATAATAGCATAAAACAGGACAGAAATGATGTTTTTTTTTTCATTTTTTCGTTTAGTTTTGCTGTACAGCAGTTCTTGGTAAAGGGAATAAAGTAGACAAGCAAATTAAGAAAGGTGAGTTGGTCTGGAATAAAATCAGGTGTTGTCAGGTGTCCTGGTCTAAAATGTACAGAAAGAGTGAAAGAGATTTATTGTAGCTGTGCTTGATCCACGATGAATTGGCAACTGCATTTTTCTTTGTAATTTGCTCAACCAGTTTTTCCTCAAAAGGAGAATATGAGTCAGTTCTTTTGCATAGATGTCAAATCCTTGAGACCTAAAATCTAGCATTTTTCCTTTTGTATCAACTCCCTTTATGACCCAACCCCACCCCACCCTCCGAGTATTTGAAACCCTTTTAATTACTCTTTCCCTCCCCTCCCAAAAAATCTGCAAGGTGATTGCCTAAAGCACTTTGACCAACCACTTTGTTGGAGATTTGTTTTAAATTCAGGTCATAAATTTTTGTTTTGCCAGCACTAAAACAAATTTTCAACCTTTTCGGCGTAGTGTAACACCAATTTTCTTTGGCTTTTATCATAACAGGTTTCCGTTGGCTTTTGTCGGAAATTTCAAATGATTTTGAAAACATATCAAGAAGAGTAGAAAGGGACTGTTTGGAACAGGTAAATAATAATCATTGCACCAATTTGGTGACAAAAACGAGTCAGTTCCTGGTGTTATTATCCTGTCCAAAGTCTGAAACATTTTTAATTTGGTCTACTTCATAGAAAAGACGCAATGATGAGGAACGAGAGCGTAGAAGAGAAAGAATCCGCAAAAACAATGAAGCGAGGTATAGTACTGTGTTTGTGTCAATTTTTTTTGTGCGTTGAGGTGAATAGCCCATTTCCGAGTTGCTGCATGCCTCAGTTTCATAGCGAGTCCTTGTGCACAACCATTCAAATGGAAATGAGTTGCGTATTCTTATGCAAATAAAACTCATTTCCCTTACAATAGTTGAGCACCAAGACTCACTTAGAAACGGAGGCAAACAGCAACTCGGAAATGGCCTATTTGTTTGTCATTGCACTGTGTTATTTCTTGATAAGTGGGCCACCTGTGGTACGCACATACATGATCGGACAAATGGACCCGATGCTTTATCGATCTTTTTCTATACACTGCCTGAGGGGATGTGCGCGTTTTTGAGTTTAAGTGAAGCAATTTTACAATTGCGTAGAGAAGCCTGAAAAATTTAGGACTTCAACGGGGTTTGAACCCGTGACCTCGCGATTCCGGTGCGACGCTCTAACCAACTGAGCTATGAAGCCACTGACGTTGAGAGCTGGTCATTTGTGGGTTCTAATGGTCCCGCGAGGAATGAATCAATGTTCATATGTTCAATGTTCATATGTTCGCAGTTCATATGATTCATTTCATATACCATTTCATCATTGATTCATTCCTCACCGGACCATTAGAACCCACAAATGACCAGCTCCCAACGTCAGTGGCGTCATAGCTCAGTTGGTTAGAGCGTCGCACCGGAATCGCGAGGTCACGGGTTCAAACCCCGTTAGAGTCCTGAATTTTTCAGTCTTCTCTACGGAATCGTAAAAATTGCGTTCATAACTGCGAAGATCATAGCTTCACTCGATTTCATATCCGCAGTTCATATGATTCATTTCATATACCATTTCATCATTGTTTTTCAGTTTATCGGCACATCTTTTTTTACGGTGACATTTTTTTTGTGATCCCACTATTGAAGTTTAAAACAAGAATAAATGTTAAAAACAAAAGTTATTTATCAATAACCTACTCTCAAACTTGTACAAAAATTACTAGGGAAAAAGCTGAGAGAGAAGCCGCTGAGAAGTCGAAACAACAAGTTGAGGAGGAATCAGACGACGGAGTCGTAGTAGGCAAGGTATTTATTCGGAAAAAGTCTTTTTGTGACTCCTCCTTGAATACCCATAGCATAGAGCCCTCCTTTTAATTAGATCTTTGGCTGGAGTGATGGTGATTCGGGTTAGTAAAAATCCCGGGGGAGTTGTACAAGGCCTATTTGTTAAGAACAGGTGTGAAAAGGTAAGGAACTTTAGTTGTGTCTAGCGCTGAAGCACTAAATTGGGGACACGGTAAACTGAAATTAACAATTAATGCAAATCAAGTCAAATGTAGTTTTTTGAGGAGAGGGGGAAACCAGAGTACCCGAAGAAAAACCTCTTGGTACAGAGTGGAGAACCATTATATGACTCTGGGAATCGAACCCGGGCCACAATGGTGGGATGTGAGTGGTCTCACCACTGTGCCATTCCTGCACCCAAGAGCTATTTACAGATGATGATCAGGTACCTTAAAAGAGTCGGCATGGGGTAGGAAGTTTTACGTAGTTTAAGTAACGATAGGTCAAAAAGCGTACAAAATTTAAGTTACAAACAGAGATAAGCTTTGAAAAACTGTTTGATTTAACAGTTTTCAAATGACAATCCATTGTAATCCATTTTGCCCGTCCCTGTTTCCTTTTGTACCTGCTGTTTTATTCAAACTTTCCTCTAATGCTGTAAGAAGTTATTTTTACTTGTCGATTGATTTGGTTGCCATTCCTATGCAGTCGCTGAAATGGACTAAATTTCGTGACACAAGCCCTTCAACCCTTTAATTCCCAAGATCGAAACGTTAATTCTCCTAACTGGTACCATAGACTTCTTTGCTGGGTAGTCATGAGATTTTGGTGTTATATAAAGATCATACCTCTTAAGCTGATAATAAGCAATTATTGGATGAGGTTGAGCATGATAGCGAGAATTATCAAGGCCGAGGTTTGTGTTATCTGCCGAAGCCGAAGGCTGAGGCGGATAACACAAACCGAGGCCTTGATGATTTCGCTATCATGCGAAAACCGAATCCAATAATTGTTTTATTATACAATTATAAATGTAGAAGCGATGAGACATTTCACAGAACAACAACAAAGTAAGCCACGCAATGACACGTTTCAGTGTAAACATCTTTATTAATGACAGCCGTGAATTACATGTAAAGCGGAATTCAAAAGGTTTACAAAAAGCATTTAAGCCTAAAACATCTGAAAACGTTTCAGGAAAAACTGAATCGAACTGAAACTTTTGGACAAAATTCTAAAGTTAAGTTGTACGGTCTTATGAAAAATGTTCCCGATATCGAGATGTAAACAAAACGTCATTGTCTGCAAAAACGCGTCATACCTACATGCTTAAATGCCAGTGTCTGTAGATGTGACGCGATGACACAGCGCCATCTAGAATTAGCGGGGTGCTGTTAGCCAATCAAAATTGAGATAGCATCAGCATTGTATAATAATAGTCCTTATTCTCAATACACGTATGACTGACGTTTCATTGGAATTGTTAGGAGAATTTACATACTGATTACTCCTGGGAGTCAAATGGTTAACGGCAGAGAGCAGAAAGCTCTCAGTATCATTCGGCTGATTAAATGACCTGATTGCCTATTCGCAGAACGACGTCAGTACACGCTAATGCGAATCAAACCATGATGAAGTCTGCCTTTAACCCCTGCATTTGCGACCTTTTTATCCTTAAATTAGGACAAAAAGAAAGCTGAAGGAAAGGACTCACCAGCTCAAGAAATCTCGCCTAAGAAGAAGAAAAAGCAAAGGGAGACTAGTCCCGAACCCGAAGAACCCGAGGAACCTGAGACAACAGAGAGAAAGAAAACGAAAAAAAAGAAAAAGAAACCAAAGCAAGAGGGAAATGAAATTGCGACAGAAAATACTAAGGTAAAGCCCCATCGTTTGCCAATTGATGATGCGCCTCAGTCAAGCAAAGACTTCAAGCAAGGCTTTCTTCTTTCTTCAAACAGGTTGGTGAAGACTCGCCTCAAACGCATAGCCCGATAGAGACACCAAGAGACGATGCTGTAAGAACACCTGATGAACCCAGCAGTAGTTTGCAAGCAGACTTGCAAGATCGAGCAGTTTCACCGACCAATGAAAACGTCACCACGCCAGAGGATGGTGAGGTGAAACAGAAAAAAAAGAAAAAGAAAAGGAGAAAATTAAATAGAACAGCTCCCATGGAAGAGGAGAATTATCAGCTGCCTCCATTAAACGCTTGGGATAAGCCTCCATCTTCGCTGAATGGATTTCCTGGAAGCAGCGGGATGTCACCCAGAAGGCTTGAACCGTTAGGGCCACCGCGCTTGCAAGGTAATTCACTTTTGACAATCACAACCAAAGGCAGAAGATCTGAAGTCAGCCAGTAGACACTGGTGGCTCAGTTGTTTGAGCACCGGGCTGTCACGCGGGAGGTCGTGAGTTCAACTCCGGCCGGACTAACAACTTTAAATAACTGAGGAGAAAGTGCTGCCTTTGTAATTACATCTGCAAATGGTTAGACTCTTCAGTCTTCTCGGACGAGATCGATAAACCGTAGGCCCCTTCTCACAACCCTTCAATGTTCATAATCCTGTTGGACGTAAAAGAAGCCACACACTTGTCGCTAAGAGTAGGGCACGTAGTTCCCGGTGTTGTGGTCTGTCTTCTGTTGAGTATCATGGTTGGGAGGGTAAAAAAAGGGGCCACGGTAATTGGCGCAAGCTGTTGTGGTGCTCTGTCAGCTTGACTGGCAAAGTTAATAAATTAAATTAAATTAATTAAAAATTAAAATATACCATAGTACTTTCGTTTGTCCCCCCAAATTTTGCATAAGCATTGTTTTTGTTTTACTCTTGGGCCTATTGTAAGTCCGAAGAGAAACTGGAAACACTGCTTTTGCAAAAATTTGGGGAGACAAACAAAGATTATTATGGTATTTTCCGAAGTGGCCAATCGTAACGCAAAGAAAATTCGTGCACCCGCGTTAAGCGCGGTAAATCGAGTCAGTAACAATAGGCAACTGTCACGATGACGTCATTTGACTACAACTACCAGAATTCAGTTTGTTCTTCTTTTCTTATTTAAACTTTGTATTCCCAGTGGGGTAAAAATAACAATAGCTCAAATTAGCATGAGACATGCAAAACCTAAAGGATTCTGGTACTTGTAGTCAAATGGCATCATCATGCAAATGTCCTTGTCAGTTTGTCGTTTTGGCATACTCCTTAGTGATTGACTGAGAATGTGCAATGAGAATGCGCTTATGTCCATGCAAATAATTAGATGCAAACCCAGTCGAGACTCTCCCCAAATAGAGTAGTTTGCATCCCACACATGAATTCCTCAATCGCTACTCTTGCTGTTTTGCCCCTCTCCCCCTTTTCAACATTGCAACCAAGTGACAGTGAGACCTGATCACAAGGCAAGCTCCTTCACCACTGGGCCGCAATGCCTCCCATACTTTTGCCGTTTAATTCTGGTAAAAAAGGAGTGAGTTTTAACGTTACTTAACTTTCTTAACTTCTTAATTTTTCCACCTCATTTTCTCTCTCACGTAGGAAGCAGGGGTCTTATATCATCGTCACTTTCAGTAGATGGCGAGGTATGTAAGACTGAATTATCTTGTGGTGATCAGAGCAGAGGGAATGCTGTTAGTTTTTTTTAGAAACAAAAAGGAAGTAGTTGAAATACGTTTGCTTTTCTCAACTAATAATGCACATGAAAACATTCTCTATTCTGATTGGCAGAGAGAAAATCAAAGCGCAGAAGAGAGGTAATTCATTACAAACTAACCAAGCATTCTGATTGGTCAGTGATGAAAGAAACTTCCAGTTACCCAATCAAATGCAAGTCCTGGTTGGCACCATTTTTGTGTGCTTGCGTGACGACAATCTCTCCCAAATATTTTCGTGTGATTGTTGATATGAAGTCACACAATTTTACTGGTGCAGGGTATAATAAACGAGCTCTTGAAATTTCTTTGTAGATACTACAAATTGCAGTCGCCTTACGGGCTTGAGCAATTTTGCGATTGTGCAGTTTTTTACGCGTGCTCATTTGTCCCAAACGGCACTCGAAATAATGTGATTACTTGTCTCAAACAAACTGAAACGATCTTTGCAACCTACTTGTAATTAGTAACCATTTTGTTTTGTTCTAGGAGTCGAACATTCTTCCACCCTTACGAGGATCAACATGGACGCGAAGCAAACCCAACAGCGAGGAGGATGTTGTCACATAAAATAATATTTGCCTATAGGGAATTTATTTCATTATTTAAAAAATGATTGTATTGTGATTTTAGTGGGGCTGCAACGATACACCGGTGCACCGGTGAATCGCGATATTTTTTGCCACGACGGATACGAATATCGATATTTAAGCAACATATCGCGATATTATTATTATTATTATTATTATTATTATTATTATTTTTATTTTTATTTTAACTTTTTTTGTTTTTAGAAAATTCCACCGACTACAGAAAAGTTACTATGAGACGGTGAGGGGGCACGCGAACGGACTCTAGGTCCCAACGAGGCGACCCCCAGGTAATGAGATAAATGTATATATACAAAAAATAAATAATAATAAAAAAATATATTTATTATTATTATTATTTATTATTTATTAATATTATTATTCGTGAACATTCGTGAACATTCAGAAATCAATGTCTTTAATGACGCCTTAAGCAAAATAACCCCTTTTGTAGCTAGTTATTAAACACAGAGACAAGAAAGTTCCATCCTTGCTTCGTATAGCTTCCGATCTGACACGTAATTTTCAAGATGCGTACATTGCGTTAATTGTCAGCTGACAAAGTTTTGCGCGCCTACGGACAAAACACGCTGTTCGTCAGAAAATGTCTACCCATGGTACATAATTATCCATGAGATATGTATCGTATCGTGGCACTTGTATCGAGATTTGTATCGTACCGTGAGAAAATGTATCGTCGCAGCCCTAGATTTTAGTAGCATTTTAATTAGCACACAGAAACCGTGAAGCTCACAATTTGTACAAAATCGTTCTTGTCTAAAGAACGATATTTCTCAGACTTCCAAGAAACGTCGTTCAGGATCATTCTCCCAGTTAGTTTGAGAGTAGTCTCCTATGCAGCCGTTCTGTGTGGTCACGCAACGCTCCTCCCCAGGAGCGTTGCGTGACCACACAAATAATGGCTGCATAGGAGACTAGTTTGAGTGCTTTGTGCCAAAATGACTCATGCAGGACTTCGAGTCGAATATCTCCATTAGCTTTGGCTTTGCATAGTTCTTGTTCCAGATTCGGGAGTCGAGAGTGTGCGTACAAATAAACGAGATGGAAGCATTGCTTTGTATGTTGTCTCTTGTATTTTAGTGCCAAATGTATAGCACGAAGTCACTTATGTACAAGAGAGCAGAGTTATTTAATTAATTTTTAAGTTCCCTTCTAATTTTGATATTTTCTTTATTGTGAAGGGTTGATGTTGTATAATACCTTTGTCGTTTCCTCATTCGTTTGAGGGTAAATATTTAAAGAGAAAAGTAAAGCTATCTTTTTAACGAAAACTGACTCCTATCTTGTTTCTAAGAGTCAAACAGAGCGGTTTTCAAATGAGTATCGTAAAACCAAAACCAAAGTAATTACTTTGGCCTATCAAAAAGGACGGAGACAATTCGGTAAACCAATCAAAACTCGAAGTAATTACACGTAGCCGACACAAAGCGCGGGAAAATGTGCACGCGCCAGCAACGATTGGTTTTGGTTTCACTTCTGATTGGTTGAAAAATTGGCGCGAGAACTTTGAATCGATCATTGAGTGAAGTAATTATAAACCAAAGCTATTCACTAATAGGCCATTTTACGGTTGTTTGCTCAGCGACCAAGCCTATGAATGGCTGCGAGGCTGCCGGTGACCTTGCATTGATACAGACCTCACTGCTTTTATCATGTAAATTGTGTTTTTGTAACGCTAATTAGTCCATATTAACATTACAAAAGCATGAAGGTTTGTATCAAAACAGGGCCACCGGCAGCCTCGCTTCCATTGTTAGGCCGTGTAACTTAGCCACAACTGTAAAATGTTCTATTACTTTCGACACTCAATTGAAAACCACTCTATTGTGGCATTATGGTATTTGTTTATAGTTTTAGCTCGCACTGTCATTATTCTGTGCGCGTGCGCACTAATCGGTCTTTCCATGACGTATGCATGTCCGTATCCATAATAAAAACCGCGGCTGTAGCCTGGGACTGAATACCAGGCCTCTCGTGAAGCTTGTTGAATCAAATGTTGATGTGCTGAAACCGTTTTCCCACCCCAGCAGTCAACATCGTTCAACAAAATCGAAAGGATGTTGAAGCACATGTTGAAGGCATTTGCCCGGGCCGTAATGCAATGCCATGGAATTTCATTCTTCTTCTAACAATGAAAATTATTTAAATCGTTAATAATTTAATTTTAATGCATAGGAAACGTTTTATGGAGTAGATAAAATATGGGCGGGAGATCTCGACTCGACATTGTAAACTCCCATACGGATCGGACGCGAATAATCTATCGCACTTGTGAAATAAAACAAATTAATGACAGTAGAGATTTGTATCAAAAGTTAGTGAATACTAATTAGCTGAGCAGGAGTTTGTATTAAAAGATAATTCTACTGTTTAATAATTCATCAACCCCATTTGATTTGTATTGGGGTTTACAGAGGAGTTCATGTGACTCAAATAGTACTTGCTGATTGGTGATAACTTTGATGCATAATTTATGAATTTTACAAGTAAGTAATCGTTTTGTATCTAATACAACATTCGCCATATTTACAGAAACGTTATTTGAAATTTTCGTCGTTTAGAGATACCTCTTACTCGTGCTGATATGATAGTTCTCACTTGTTCTCAGATGAAGATGATCCGTATCCCCACGCGATCCTGTAATATCCTCGAAATACCTGATACAACATTCTCTTGATTTTATACGTAGACTTTTTCGATCTTCGTCGAGTTGATGCCTCTTGGTACTAGAAATTTAATGGTTGGTCATGAACACTGAATGCGTACGTTAAAGAGCATTCACGTGTTTCATTTGAACTAGCTGAACGCGAACTGAAGCCTAACAAACTTTATTACCGAAACAAACCCTATAACTGCTTTTCGTCTTACTTGGCTGACCGTACTTAGACAACTCAAATTGATAATCATGTATCTTCCAAGAGGAATTCGGTCACTGGAGCCCCGCAAGGTTCTGTTCTAGGACCATTACTCTTCCTAATTTATTTAAATGACATTTAATATACTTGTTCTGATAAATTCAGGTTTTACTTGTTTGCTGATGATACAAATTTACTATATGCTGACAAGAATTTGTAGTCTCTAGAAGCCGTAGTTAACAATGAATTGAAAAATGTATGCCACTGGCTGAATGCAAATAAACTAACTATTAATGCAAAGAAATCAAATTTTGTTATTTTTAGGCCCATGCAAAAGAAACTTAATTATCAGATATGTTTGAAAATACAATATCGCAACATGAATGCTGTAACAGCTCTTGAAAACAAGGATTGTGTTAAATTTCTTGGGGTCCTAATTGACAAGCACTTAACTTGGAAACAACACGTTGATTACACTGCTTCTAAGATCAGTAAAATTGTTGGTTTAAAAGCGAGGTTGCGGCACCATGTACCATTAATTAAAGAACCTTCTTCAAATTTATCGATCACTCGTATTTCCACAATACATTTCCAGATTATGGAACTCTCTTCATCCTAACTGGCGCGCGCTTAGAAAAAGGCCATTCAAAAAACGAATAAGGAAATT
Source organism: Montipora foliosa (assembly GCF_036669935.1). Classification (NCBI taxonomy): domain Eukaryota; kingdom Metazoa; phylum Cnidaria; class Anthozoa; order Scleractinia; family Acroporidae; genus Montipora; species Montipora foliosa. The sequence goes on from NC_090871.1 coordinate 14,949,961, forward strand.
TATGCTTACAGTACTCGGAGTTGGGGATGCTTAAGTTGATGCCTACTCATTGATAACAAAACTGAATAATCATCACTATCGTACCTTATAATTCTGTTTTATTCTATTTATTTAATCACTTATTATTATTATTATTATTATTATTATTATTATTATTATTACTATTATTATTATTATTTTACATTCACTTCTTTTAATAATATTGTGATAACTATGCAAAGTTTCTTCAATCTGTCTATTGTGTAATGAATCAATGTGTATTTGTCTTAATGTTGTTTCCAGATTACACTGTACGCGTGCAGTGTTTAATGTAAAATTTATCTGTAATTTTTGAAAGTAGACTTGAACTTAAAACTTCGAATTCAAACCCCCAAAAACATAAATTCTGAACAGATATGTACGTTAATGCTCATTTTGACCTGATACGTGGAAGGGCCAAATTGCCAATTACGTGGGAGGGCCAAGATTGGACTCTTTTGATGATGTAATTTAAAGTGCCCCGATGATTAAAAAAATCACTTTCTTTTTTTGTTCAGATTTTGAAAGTGTGTTTACTTAACACCTGACTGGAAAAATTTAGAGCTTTGATTTTTATCCAAATGCCGTTTACTTTGAGTGTAAGTTTTGGTTTTTACGGTCCGCGATTACTCACGTTCAAAACTGACCGATTTGACCCCAGAGGGTTGGATCCAGGGAAAAGTGACGTCAAAGACTTTCAGCTTGTGAATGCAGCTTATTATAAATGCAAAACGTGAGTAGCTCACAACTCCTGTGCTGCATATTAATTCTGCGGCGTAAATTATGCTTACGCATTGCCTTTAAAATAGCGAGCGTTTGACGTCATTTCCGCTTTGAACAAGGTCTCTCAAGAACTTAAGTTAGTAATGGCGGACCATTAAATAGGAAAATTCCCGTTAAAATAAACAGGTGTTTTTTTGAAATTAAGGCTTAAAACTTTGGTTGCTTAGTGTTTTTAGTTAACATAATTTTGAAAGCCAAAGAAAAATAAGAATTGATTTTTTGGTCAAAGGGGCGCTTTAAATTTTTTTCTGTCCCGGGGCCTGGAATCTAGTTAACACAGTGTCAGTTACTCGTAACGCCACAACGTTATCCAGCAGGATCTCCTGGATAGTCCGACCTACTTGTCGGGTAACTTTCTTCCAGTTTGTCTTGCATTTCAGAAGGCCTCGGGGGAATTCTCCGAAACAGTCGAACGTCTTTCATTATAAAGTTATTGTCAGTTTCTCAATAGTTCATTAACTCGGGTATTGCTGGTTTCAGGAAGGTATATTTCGCACCTTTCGTACATGAAGGGACTTACGCAAGCTGTTTTATTGCGACTCATAAAATACATATTGCATTTTTAATTTAATAATTTCAGCACCCCGCGAAGCGGTCAACAATACGTAAAGCTTCGATAGATTGGTGGGAGAATTTTCAGCGAGCCTCGGCCACCATGAACAACGAAAAACCATTGGTATTCATAGAGATCGTCTCCGACACTAGCTGACCATGGTGAGTGCTGTACTCGCATGCAAGACACGATTGTGTGTGCAAATCGAGCCCGTGTGGCCGGACAAGTCTTTCGAAGCACTCAAAGTTGAGCCATTCTTTCTTTTTACGCCCAACGACCGACGGTTTTTGCGACATCAAGCTTCTTTGCCAAATGTTGGCTTGTCTAAATGTATTTAACTGACTTGATGAAATCGCTAGCCTAGCATGCTTATGCTTCTGGGTGAGTGCAACCGCTTAAGGCAATGGAAAAACAAATCTTCGCCCCCCGGCGCGTTTCTCCCTTTTAGGTTCAATTTCCATCCCACGCATTTCGAGTTCGATGTTATTACTGCATCAGCGAACTCAGCAAATTTCAACTTGAATTGAGTGCTTACTGAAATTAGTGTTTTCATGACTGAAGGGAAAGAATCTGTTGTTCTAACCATAATGATAAAATAGCAAATTTTTAATTTGCACATTTTTTTTCTCAGTCTTCAAACAATACCTCCAGACGATATTAAAACGACGCAGCGTGTTGGCCTCTTATTTGCATGCAAAATAGGCGCATTGACTTTATCCATCTAAATCCTTAATTAAACGACCTTAGCCTGTCACAAGGTTTGCATATCGTGTAATTAAAACGCAATAAGCTACTAGTTCATTTTCGATTTCAGCACTCCAGAAGTAATCATAGATAATGAATAGGTAGAGGTTTTACCCTAAAATAGCATTTCAAGTGGCCAGGGCCAACTATTCCCCCAGAAATTTAACATGGGTCAAATTCACATTCGCATACACATTTGCCAAGTACTAGCATATTATCCTTCTCATGCCATTATCACCCACAGTAGACCATTAATTAATTAACACCGGTGTTGTATTTCCAACTTGAGATGCATAACACCGGGGGCGGCGTTGTGGAGTGGGGCACGTTGTCTATAAGAACCTAGATAAGCGAGAAAGGTCCCCAAGAAGTCTTGTAGCTCAACTGGACATAAGTGAGCTCAATGGTAGAGCCTCCAGTGTTACAGAGATCGTAGATTTGAATCCTGTCGTTGTCCTTTCTGCCGTTGCCAATTCAAGCAAGTAGCTTATCATCCTTCTCGCGTGCGCACTGAGTATCATTAACCAGCAATATTTGTAATGGAACACACAGTTCAAAATCCAAAGGAACTCGATTTGCTATGGAAAACTCGATTCCGATGCACTCAACCGGGAAGGGCTGGGGAGGAAGCAATGTCAATCGAATGCAAACTGCTATGGGAGAATAGACCCTTCTCCAAAATGGCGCCGATCGAGGGAGGTCTGGAAACTGGGGGTATAGATTGTTTTGCTGTGTGCGTGCCGAGACCTTGAACAACCAAAAATGCCGCATAATTGTTGTGTCCCCTTTTGCAATACTTCCTCGAAGAAGAACAAAAACCTTCGATTTCATCGTTTTGCTAAGAAAAAAGAGCAAAAAGAGCTGTGGATTAGCAAAATTCGCCGAGACGAAGGAGAATATTTTACTGTTACTAGCAATACACGGGTCTGCTCGAGGCATTTTCGCGAGGAGGATTACACCATAAGCGAAGATGGGAAAGGAAAAAGGACTGTCTTGAAAAAAGGTGCTGTGCCGTCAGTGTTTCAGTGGACTACCACAAAGCTACCTCGGAGTACTTTAGCAAGCAAAGGCAAGCGCAAAGGTGGAACTTTGGAGGTACCACGTAAGAAACGGCGCCGAGAAAATTGTCAACGCTGCGAAAGAAAACGTACCGTCATCGACAAACTGGAAACTGATCTTCAAAACAAAAATGCGCAATTGAAAGACCTTACTGAAAACGTCGAGCATTTGGAAAAGGAGAAGCAAGACCGAGAGCAGGAGGTTGCCAGTTCCTCCATGGGGAATAAACACGTGTGTTTTTCTGCTGAAAACTTTCGCAACCAAGACAAATTAATTCGATTTTACACAGGTATTGTTAACTGGAATGTGTTTTTACAATTGTTTAACTTCATTGAAGATAGGTGTAAGGATCTTAAATACTGGAGGTCGGATATCAAGGTGGATGAAAATCATCAACAACTGCTGCGACAAGGGAGACCTCGCAGCCTGTCGATGCTTGACGAGTATTTTTTAACTCTTGTGAGATTGAGACATGCCTTCCCAGAGGAACATCTAGCATATCTTTTCAAAGTATCTAGGTCAACAGTTTCCAGAGTGTTCCATTCTTGGATTAACTTACTTTACTTTGAATTGGGATCTCTTCCCATCTGGCAAAGCAAGGATTTGATCTGGGAAACTATGCCAGTTTCCTTCAAAGAAAAGTACTCAGCTACGAGATGCATTCTTGACTGTACAGAAATCAAAATCTGCAAGCCATCATCCTTGAGGACTCAAAGCCAGTGTTTTTCTTCTTACAAAAACACGACAACTGCCAAGGGATTACTAGGAATTGCACCCTCAGGAGCCCCAACCTTTATTTCTGATCTTTACACAGGTAGCATTTCAGATAAAGACATAACAAAACAAAGTGGTATCCTTGAGCTGCTGGAAGAAGGAGATGAGTGCATGGCAGACAAAGGATTTAACATCAAGGATTTACTGGAGCCAATTGGAGTAACTTTAAATATTCCTCCATTTCTTTCTGATAAAGGTCAATTTGATGGAGGAGAAGTTGAAAATACACAATCAATAGCTAGTGTCCGCATCCATGTAGAAAGGGCCATTAGTAGAATCAAGATGTATAAAATCATTTCCAACGTTGTGCCCTTGTCCCTTTCAGGGCTTTTAAATCAGATTTGGACAGTGTGTGGTATGTTACTGCTATTTCAGGCCCCAATTATCAACCAAGAAAGTGTAGAAGATTGATCATGCTTTTAATGAGTAAAATGTTAACCGTTTATTATTATTATTATTATTATTATTATTATTATTATTATTGTTATTATTATTATTATTATTATAAAATGGAAATCTGAAATACCACGGTTTTGTGTGTAGTAACACCAATATTGTCATTGTTAAGAGATGCACATGTTCATTTTTCCTTACAGTTTTACAATAACATGACTGCACATTGTAGTCAAGTTTTTCTGCTGTGTTTTTCGTCTTCTGTGCTTTGTCTGTTTACTTCCTTAATAGGTAAGGCAAACAGTGAGAAAAATATAGTTTATGAACTTTTGAAGCAAGGTTTTGAAAGACTCCAGAATCAAACTCAATTTTTTCTACAAACAGATTTTGTGACCCCTCTTTTGAATGGATACATATTTTGCTCCATAACAACCCAGAAATCCCCATTAGTCCTTGAAGTTGAAAGAAAAACTTGTGGTTACGTTTGAGTCTTATAGCACCACTTTCGTCTCTATAAATACAAAGGTCTCTCCTCAGGTTTAAGCATTCATCAATGGACTTTCCCCTCAATGAAAAAAGACTCTTAATTTCCAGAATACCAACAGATGGATTTTCATTAGGATCATAAATAATTCCATCGGGTGAGCATCCCATCCAGTAAATATCAGGATGAACCAGCAAGCCACATTTGAAAACTTCTACTTGAGGTCCTGTCAACTCCTTAAACTCTTTTACAACTGTTGGTTCCATATCTAATCCATATTTCATGGCCTGAGTCTGCACCTTTGTTAGTGCAAATAGACTATGTAAGAATTTGTCATTAATTGGGGCTTTTCTAGAAACATCTCCAAATCTTGAGGCAGTGATTCTGAATGCCCGCTCTTGACACCAAGCAGAGCAGCTCGACTGACTTCTCGTGTTTTTTTCGATATCGATGGCCTTTTCTGGAGATAAAATAATGTTTGCTAGAAACGCTTTCTCTTCATCTGGAAGGGAAGTCAAACACTGCCTCTAGGTCTTCACTATAAATAGTCTCTACTACGCTACGGGGATAGACATCTCTTAACTGATTTGCTAATGGACTTCCCTCTAAGAAATTTCCCCATGGAAGAGACTGGTAGTTTGCTGAATTCGAGTATTGGAGCCAAGAAGCATAAGTGGTAGGGTTGTTAACGGAGATATTCTCTCCAAGTTTTTTAATATCTGTCTCTGTAATAATTCGTTGCTCGACGGGTCTTGGATCATATAAATACTCTTGTACAGTCTTTGGTGCCATTTCGCGAGGTGTGCGATCGATGCGTGGTTTTACAAACTCGGATTCAAACCATCTCTGTGGTTCCAGTGAAGGGCCTCGAGGTCAATGCCACTGCTGTAGATGCGAAGTTGGCGAGTCATCATCGCGCAGTTTTGCCATTACATGGGTAAATAATGCCGCTAAGTGCTGGCATTTTCCTGTTCCGGCTTTACATGAACACTGAGTGGCAGACTGTGTGCCAACTTCTCCGCTATCAAATACAATTCTTAGAGAGTGAGGAGCTTCCGTCTTCCTCATCGAGCGATAACATTTTGCTTTTACGACGCAACAATCAGCTGAAAACAATAATTTAACGTCCTCAAGGTAAGTTTCCAGGTAGTACTTGTCCCCTTTTCTCTTGCCCTTTTTGTTTTCGAGCCACTTGCTCGCGCAATCCAAAATTTCTGTAATGAAATTCGCGTTCTGTTGCATTTCGTCTTGCACGCTTTCTGCCATGTTGCAAATACTCTATACCCCCAGTTTCCAGACCTCCCTCGGTCGGCGTCATTTTGGAGAAGGGTCTATTCGAATGAGTAGAGCTCAGTGGAGGTGGGAGAGTGGCAGGGAGGGGGGGTGGTTAAGGGACAGTAAAGCATAAACAATTTTACCGCCTTGTTATGATGTCAACCACCACTAGGTTTTTAAATCAAACCGGCAGGCACTTATTCAAGGAAATCAAACAAAGTGGCCACGAAATGCAGAAGTAACGCCTGCACTTAACTGGATAATTTAAGGAATTGTCTCTTTGTAGACACCTGAAAAATTCGAGTGGCCTCAACGGGATTCAAACCCATGACCTCTGCAATGCAGGTGCAATGCTCTACCAACTGAGCTATGAAGCCACACAGGGGGTGGGAGCAGGGCAATTTGTTGCAGACTCATGATGAATGAAAGAAATGTATCGATTACCTACTGAGACTATGAGCTCGGTTTTGAGGCTACAAAAGTACATGCAGCGCAGAGGTCACAAGTACAGATCATTTACGCCTTCAAAATTCCCAAGTCTTATCTAATTCTGGCCTAAGGATTGTTTTACTATTGATAAAAACGAGTTTCCCTCGCCATTTTGAGATTTCTCCCTTTTCCAATTCCTTTTCGAAGACCTCCGTGTGGTTTCACAATTTGGAAACCCATTACTTTAGTGGTAAGCATAATTTCGTCCAGTTGATCCAGCGTTGTATTTGTAAAATCGTTTCCAGAAAATGGAAAGGTCCTTGGGGCACCTCTTCGCTCAGCCATACAAATCTTTCAGAAATGAAATTGTGCACTGCTTACGCTTTCGTAAACATTCAAATGCTTCAACATTCTCTACGGTGGTTGGTTTATTTTTTTCAATTTAATCTTTCAAATACTCCATTTTCCTTTCTAACTAGGCGAATAAGTCACGTCAGTTAAGTAAAATCTACCTTATCTTGTCACAGGTGTTTTGTTGTAAAACGTCGCCTGGAAGCAGCCATGGGGCCGTTTACAGAGGAGCTGTCGTTTGAAGTGATATGGAAACCATTCTTTCTCAATCCCACACTATCAAAGGCAGTTCCTCTGGTACAACACCTGTCAAACTTGTATGGAGCAGACGCCGCAGCTAGCATTGTGAAGCCGACAAGTCGGCTTTCAAGAGATGGTGCAGAAGTGGTGAGTATCAGTGTAGCATTGTCATTTCTTTTCTTAGTGGCTGTTATAATCAGTGGTGTAGCAGTTCTCGTAACGTATAATTTGATTGGCTCGATACCCAAGCTGAAAAGAAGCAGTCATTAGCAGCTCTCTTAACCTGCTATTGTTTGGTATTGTAAACAGCTTCTACTGTTTAAGTCTAAGTCATTGTTTCAATGGTTTAGTCTTTTGTTTTTGGGTTAGGGTATCGAGGCCAATCACATTATACGTTACGAGAGAGAGCTGCTACATCACTCGTTATCATAGGTGGTAGGATCATAGCACAGTCCTAAAGCTGTTCTAGACAGTCCTCCCCTGACGTTGAAAGAGTGGAAAGAGGCAGAATTGAAGCGACTTCCCTTGGCCACAGACCACGAAATGAATATATACCAGAAGACTAAACACTTTTTTTTGTTATTCGCTATATTATGAAGAATACGGCAAATGTTGCCCCCGCTAACTGAAGTGAAGAAATACTTTTTCAATGGTTACTCGGGGGGATACTCGAAAACAAATCCAAATTCTCCTTTTAAAGGAGTCGGACCTACGACCTTCCGCTTGCTAGTTTGGGTGCTCTGCCACTGAGCCATAGGAGACTCGTAAAAGCGAACTTGAGGTCGTTAAACTAATTGAGCACTCGGGTCTCCCCTGAGTATCCCTTAGTCACCATCCACTTCTGGTTTCCGTCCATTACTCTGTCTAACACCAGAATTCCACTCGTAAATGGGGCCCCCCTTGGACTTTAAAAGGGTTCAGCTCCCTAATACTTCGCGAAATACGTTTATTGAGTCTGTTAGATCTCTCTCTTTCCTGCGCCGAGGTCTCTAACAACTCTCGCTTTCTGCCTCTCTTCAAAAACCGACGAGCCGATTTGATTCGTTGCGATAACCCATGTAAAGTTTACGTCATCGTCCCACCAAAAAGTAGGCACCATATTAGTTGGTATCACGATTGACATTACTGTTGTGTTTCCTTTTTCAGGGCATTCAGTTCAATCCCAATCGTCTGATAGTCAACACATTAAAGTCTCACTGCATGTTAGACTATGCCAAAACTGAAGGAAAACAAAATCTACTTGCTGAACAACTGTTTCACGCTTTCTTTGAAGAAGCGACGAATATTGACTCTGATGACGATCTGGCCAAAATCGCTGTGGAGATTGGTCTCAATTGGGATGCTGCACAGAAGTAAGAATTCTCAGTTTTAAACATGATTTAGACTCTGAGTTACAATTGCTATTGAGTGCGCGAGAACGTGAATAACTTCCCGAATAACTTTCATTGAAGCCCATTCCGCCTTGAAAGTGCGCTGCGATCTTGCCGCGCAAGCTAAGAGAAAAGGAAATATCCGTTCTCATAGGGTATTACATGATAAATAGCCAATACAATAATACACTACATACTTAATTGACCGCTCCCCATAGGAGCTTTTCAGGGCCAATGAAACACAACGAAACGACAGAACAGAACAACAACAACTGTTAAGAATCCCAACTGGCCGGAGGCAAACCAGTTGGCTATTTACAAGTGCGGCTGGGAAGTTGAACCAGGGACTACCAGGATCAAAATTCAACGATAGTCAGAGCGGTCTTGAACCCGGGATCTCCGGATCTCAAGGCAAGCGCCCTAACCACTGGGCCACACTGCCTCCCTCCCACACTGCCAACGAGGTGCGTAGCAACTACTTGGCTTTTACCAAGCGCGGCACATCCAATACGTGCGAACGGAAAAAAAATGAAGAAATTCTGAAAGTTACGATCTAGAAATTTCGCTTCCTGTCACAAAATCTTCAGCTAGGCAACACTTGACCCGATCATATGGTATATTAGCTTTTATGAGCCAATCATAGAAGCCCATGATTAGAAGCGTACAACTTCATTACAATTGTGGAACGGCGTTTTTACAGACCGAGGTATTTTAGATTGATTTTCCCGCGAAACCAGACCTTTCCAGCCAATCACAAGTCTTACATGAGAATGTGGGCGAATTACCCTAAAAACAAATTGGTACGAGCACGCGTTTCAGAGTAAACATATAGAATGGAAGTTTCACATGCTCACCTTGACGTCATAAACCCCAAATTTTGTGATTTCACGTCGTCGTTATGCAGAGCGCCGCAAGAATTTGTATTAAAATGCGTGCCTCACGTGCAACACGATTATTTTTCCTCTTTTGTCGTAGCCGTCGCCGTCGCCGTCGTCGTTTCTTAAACTCCTCACTAGGTCTGATTGTCAACCTGGCCCGGGTTGCCGAAGCGTGGTTAATAAGCGCTAACCAGCATGAAATACCATAGAAACTTGTTGGTTTTGATAGCTCTTAACCAACGGTTAGCTGTTGTGGCAACCGACCACTGGTTGCAATGTGAACCTCAACTGCCCTAGTTTTCCGACTCATCCTTTTGGCTTCGATCCTCGGCTTTTTGGTTCTCGCTATCATGCCAAAAACTAAATCCAACAAACTGCTTTTTTTTCCCACAGGCACATGAAAGAAGTGAGGTCACGAGTCCAAGGTGAAGCTATGAAAGCTCGCGAGGACGGCATCAGGGGAGTGCCATACATAACTATCTACGTCAAAGGGGGACAGAACATCTATTTGTCAGGCGCGCAACCACCTGAGGAATTCGTTAAAGTCTTCCGGCGCTTGTTGGCGCAGCTCAAGGCCAGTGCTTAGGCCGATAAATTTTTTTCGTTTTTTTCAAGTTCTTGAATGACTGCCACGATATTAGCATGTCCGTTTAGATCAGAATTGGTAACTCTTTTTTCTACGGTTTTCACCACGCTTATAGGCAAGGGAGAACAACCTTAATCACTGGTTGTTGCTGGAGATAGCCTGTGCAGCTGGGGGGATTGTTGACGCGAGAGGCAAACAACGAGAAGGAGAATGGGGAGGAGCGAAGTGAAATCCCAAGGAATGGAAGTCTCAAGTAGCATTTGATCAACGTGTTCTTCTTATCAGCCAATCAGAAATTTCCGTCCGCTCAGTGATTGAACTATTCAAAGAACCAAAGTTTTCCGGCAGTCGGGATTTCAGAGCACCCCTCCCCATTCTCCTCGCGGCTTCGCCGCTCGCTTTTTGCCTCTCGCGCCAACAATCACGCACGTTACGCCCGTTTTTGATCCTCTGACGGCTACCGGAAGTGACTTGTTTTCCCTTTTAATTTCTCTTCACACAACCAATTTTATATTGCTTAGGATCTTTACTCTGGTAGAGACGATTGGTTTAAAAACTGGGAGACTCTGCTGTCCCGCCATGCGAAATATTGACTTCCGGTTGCTAACCGTGGCTCAAAAACGTCGCTTGCTCAAGCTCTCTAATATTAGGCAGCTTTAGATTCTAGGACGACGACGTCCACGACAATGATATAATTGGTTAAAACAGCATTAATGATCGTGCTTCACGTGCGGCACGGATTTTAGCTCATATTTTTAGGTTTTGACGACGGCGTGACCATGCAGCAGAGAATCTTTTCAGTATTCTCTATTTTCAGTCTAAAATTATGTTTAGGATACTTCGCCCGCATTATACGACGTGAACGAGATGGAATAATCGCGAAACACTGGAGCAAAGTTATATTCTGAGGTGACGTTTTCGTCGACGTCCTAAGTTCCCTAATATTGTTAAAAAACGCTATCACGCGCACGTGCGATATCGTACGTGGCCTCACTGAAAAATAATAACTAAGAACTTTCACGGATTCAGTTGCAATGATCCCTGGCTTGTTCCGAACGAGAGGCTCTCTGTATCTTGATAACGGAGAGGTTTTAAGTCGTTAGACGAGTCAATCATTTTGCTTTTTGTCATCTTGCAAACAAGCCGATGGCAATTTCTCTGTCCTTGTGTGGGCCCATTTCCATCTGTAGGGCTAACGCTCACATGGTTCATATGGGATAGAAATCTAGCACTTCACATTACACTCCATTCAGTTAATTTCTCAAAATAGCTTTACGGACACGAAACTGAGTTTCCGGGACTTTCGAGAAACGGGACCCAGGAAGTAATAAATCCTGGAAAGATATAGATTGATTACTAAAATGCAACTGAAAAAACCCTTGGCAACAACTTCATCTGTGTAAGATTGTTCTCCTTAACTAAAGGCGCTGTTAAAATGTGAAATGTTTCGTGCAACTTGTCCCGCCACAATGTCGCCAAAACATTGCGAGACAAGTTGCACGAAACATTTCACAGTGTAACAGCGCCTTAAAGCAGATTGCGAGTGTTCGCCCACCTTTGGATACCTCCGAGCACTTTCAGTAAGGACACCACTTGTGACATTTCGTTTCTTTTAATAATTAAAGGATTGCACAGGTGAACTACTTTACATTAAGACAATTTTCAATATCAAGATGTGAGGTTTCTTTGGCTTGTCATAACTTTGCCTGGTTTGGCAAAAAATTAATTGATCAAAATAGCGTGAATCTTGGACCACTTTCGGCGTTAGAGGACAGAGTTTGTGTTTAATACTGGCAACGATAATCTCCTGAGCCTTGAGGCATTAATGATGATCTTGGACTCAACGTTCTCGTCCGAGATCTGATGTTAGCAGTCTAGGGGAACAGTTAGAAGTTGCTTGAGGAATGGATTAGGTACATAGTGCAAGCACAATAACGGAAAACCCAGTAGAAATCAGGCCAGATTGCGTAAATCCGCAAAGACTACCAGCGCTCCATCACGTAGTTTCGAGCAAATACTCGGTAACATATATTAATCTACTGAACGTTGTAACGTAATGATGACCTTGGTATAAATTTTCCTTGTCCGAGGTCTGATGTTGAAAGTCACAAAGATCAGCTAGAAGTTGCTTGAGAAATTGTTTTAACTATGGCTATGAAACAGTGTTAGTTGCGAATTCTTAAATAAAGAAACCGAGGAACCTTGACATTAGAAAGATCTAGCATCACGAATTTACGGCAAACTTCCGGGAATAAAATTTGCCTTTTGTAAAAAATGGAAGAAACTTCGTGTATTTTAGCTGCCTTCTTAAAGCAGTTTTCAAATGATTGTTGAAAGTAATTGCTACCTTTGGTGATTGGTTTAAAAATCTCGCGCCAGTTTATGAACTAATGAATAGGAAAACCAAACCAATCCGGACTTGCACGCGCGATTTTTTCCGCGCTTTGAGCAAGTGAGACGGAATAGGACTTTTGCAACAAGTGATCACATGGTGCAAAATCCGCCATGCTGGAGGGCAAGCTCATTATTATTCCCCCACTGGGACATTAAAACAAAGAGACCTGAACTAGTCAAGCTTGACTTGCCTTTGTTTTAATGTCCCAGTTGGGGAATAATAATGAGCTTGCCCTCCAGCATGGCGGATTTTGTACCATGTGATCGTTTGTTGCAAAAGCCCTATTGCTACGAACTTGGATTTCTTCATTGCGCTGTTTGTACCTGCTGTGATTGGTCGAAGTAATCAATACTTTGGTATTTGTTTTACGACACTCGATTGAAAACTGCTTTAATTGCTTGTTATCTACAGATATCGAACGTCTCAAAAGTGAGAGAGAGCTGGACCAAGCATGGCCCAGGTCTCCACGGCAAACGTTCAAGAGCCTCGTTTTGAACGGATTAGGCACTGCAGAAATGGTGTCCTTTTAGAAGGTTGTTTTCTTTGTCAATATTTAAGACTAAAAATTGCGTTACACACGCTTCGTCAACTGTAGCATGCGATGCCCTCACGTTGACCGGGTAACATTACTAGGATTAATTTATTGAAACACTTCACAAGTTTCAGACCAACAAACACAGCATGAGTGAATTGAAGTATTTACTTTGTCACACACTCCGCGCTCCCACCGAATAATAACTTGCTTTCGATAAGCTTGACTTAAATTCGATATAATTTGTTTATGCCTAAAAATTTGTTAAAAGTTCCTAGAGTAAGAATTCAATGCGGCACACAGGGTCTTTCTTGTTTATGTTTCTACACTTATTATAAGGTATAGAGCCCTGCAAATAAAGCTTTCTATCATTGTCTCGCGATTTTTCCGCTCGAGCCGCGCACTCCGGAGTTGACTGACTGCTTGGGGCGAAAGAGAGTTCTCGGCACAAGAGTTCAGTGTTCTCAAGTCACATTACAAAATGTTAAAAAAGAAAAGAAAAGAAAACGGACTGTCGGTAAATGAAAGAGCTTCGCTTGTTAAAAAGTCAAGCCGTGGCTGTAGAAAAGGCACCGAGTACTCGCAGTTTTCACCAAGATCCCCAAAGCTCAACTCTTCCGCGCATGGCTCAGACGGGCCACTCAAACGATGCACTTAAAGTGCGTTAAAAGTACTGAACTCTCGAGCAGTAATCTAAGACATCTAACCTCTCTGCAAAAACCAAAACAAGAAAAACAACCTGCAAGGTGAAACAGGTTAACTTTCGCTTGTCGCAGTAACATAAGCCACGCACACTATAAGGCGAGTATTTTTCAAAGAATGGGTTTGCACGATCAGTGCGTTGTCTAAAGCTTCTGCGTCCGGTGTTAGAAGATACACAGATCGGTTACCCTGTAAAATAAACAAACAAGTAATAATCTGTCAGAAAGATTGAAGAAAATAAAAGGGAATCGAGAAACATAGTGACAGAGTGTGTAGTGCACTTACAGTGCACTACCACCAAAAGTTAAGGCATAACGTTTTCCAGCAGCCTACAACTCCAATACTAGATCAAGCTATTTTTAGACGAGTTCCTAAATAAGATTTGTCTTCCACAAGTGACCATTCTCAAGGCCATGGGTGACAATTTCTCACGTAATTTTCTCATGCAAGACTCAAGCTGGAAAGGTCTGGCCTCACGGGAATGTTAATCTAAAAATAACTCAGTCTGTAAAAACGCCGTTCCACAAATACAGTGAAGGCGTTCGCTTCTAGTCACGGGATCATTAGCAATTCAAGTTGTATGTTAGTTACCTGAACCAGTGGATATTGAATGCTATCGTTGAACAAAACACTGCGGACACCGTTGTCACCACCAAAACTGAGACACACTTCGTCACCATTAAAATCCGCTCGAACACAGAACAAAGCAACCTTGGAGGCTAAAAGTGGCAAGAAAAGTAAGCCCACTGTAAGTTCGAGGCGCGGTGGTCTCATGGTTAGTGTGCTCGACGCCGGATCGAGTTGTCCGGGTTCGGGGCCTGGCCGGGGACATTGTGTTGTGTTCTTGGGCAAGACACTTTACTCTCACGGTGCTTCTCTCCACCCAGGTGTATAAATGGGTAACCGGCGTAATGCTGGGGGTAACCCTGCGATGGACTAGCATCCCATCCAGGGGGGAGCATAAATACTCCTAGTCGCTTCATGCTACTGAAACCGGAGATAAGCGCCGCCTTAATGGGCCTTCAGGCTCGTAACAGAGACTTTACTGTAAGTTCGAAGAGATACATTTGACGACTGGCTGTCTGGCTGGCCGATTCAGTGTTGGGTAAATGACTGAATGGCTGACAGGATGATCGATTGATGCCGGTCCACGGTGACCAGGGGTCGAGGAGGATAAAGCCTGCTTAACCAGTTAATTCCACACTTTCAACAAACCGTACTTTTTTGGATCCACGCACCCGTTTCACGTAACGGCAATGTCATGGTACCATATGAACGACTAATAATTGCATAACAAAATACCCTCATTAATGTGACGTAATACTACGTCTATCATCAGAAACCCATAACCTAATTACCATGGCAACAAAAGAACAATCTGGTAAACCCACTATAATTTGTTTTTAAACGCTTATATCCGAAAAACGTACTTAGTGCCCACCGATTTTCTAGGCTGGAAAGTGATTTGCAGATTAAAATAAAACT
The DNA here is from genome assembly GCF_036669935.1 of Montipora foliosa. Lineage (NCBI taxonomy): Eukaryota > Metazoa > Cnidaria > Anthozoa > Scleractinia > Acroporidae > Montipora > Montipora foliosa. Next base: position 14,965,012 of record NC_090871.1, read on the forward strand.
CTCTGCAAAATTAAAAACAAATCTCTAAAGCGGATTCATAGCCTTCTTTCCAATTGGAAAAATTATAATGCTTTGAATCCGCACCTTAATGAAGTTTTAGGTATACTTAACCCCCCTTGGAAAAAGTTCTTATGAATCAAAAATCGCCCTGTCAAAATGCGAGTTGAAATGGTCCCCTAAACTGAGGAGGTTATTTCTGTCGCTTTCAACTGAAGCATGTTACCCATAAGGGAGAGAGTTTACTTTGCTGGAAGTTACCTTGAGGGGCTTTATCAGGGTTGTAGTTGACCGGGAATGTGACGCTGTCCTTTTCGCCCGGAGCTATGCAGCGGTACGGCATCAACAGAGGGAGGCATAACGTTCCCGCTGTTCCCAGACACTTTCTGAGGGCCACATGTAGTGTGCTTGTCAAGCTACAAAAGAAAAGAAGAAGATAACACTAGCGCGCTTTACCGAACGTAACTCAATATGTTGAAGTTTAACGTTTTATGCGCCTATCCTCTTGTTGAAACCAACTGCGTCATGCACTGCGATGGCCTTCTTTACT
>NC_090871.1:14968058-14980558 GCF_036669935.1 Montipora foliosa
CTGACCCTCATGAGTGCTGTCTCTCCAGCCGTCGTTTGAGAATTAATGTGAGCACCCGACTCCAAAAGAATCTGTACGGTTTTCGGAAAACCCTGGAACGAGAAAACAAGTAGGTAAGCGACCTCACGACGCCATTCAGAGATGTAAGGTTTAAACTGAAATCAACAATGTTTCACCCAAAAAAACTGACCTACCTGTTCAGCGGACTGCATAAGCGCGGTTATGGCGTTTCTTTTCGGGTCAAAGTAATTGATACCAGCGCCTCTTCTCAGCAGTAGCTTTACTATATCGTCCTGACCGTAGGTTGCAGCCCAGGTTAGAAGGCTCATACCGGAAGCTGTATCAACTGTATCCGGGTTATGCCCAGGAACAGCGAGGGCACCTCTGACCAGGGCAATATCCCCTTCGCGAATAGCTTGCTTCAAAGCGGCTACAAAATCGTAAAAGGGCATTAATAGGCTGATTTAGCAACAGAACGGGAACGTCAGTGGCGACGGCGCGCGCAGAAAAAACACCAATGAGAATTCAGAATAGAATAGACTCCACTCCTTTCTTCTCTATTCTAAATTCTCATTGGTAGTTTTGCTGCGCGCGACGTCCCCACTGACGTTCCCGTTCTGTTTGCTAAATCAGCCTAATATCTTAACAAACAGCACCTCAACATAGGTCAGACCAAAATACCGTAACCGGAAACCTGCAATCCCCATTCCTACAGGACAACTGTGGGTAATTAAATATCCTCGGACCAGGTTCCGCAGTTGGGCCTCTACCGCCTCTTCCGTTCCCCAGTCCCCCGCTAGGCTAGCTTTGCTCGTCAGTTTTTTATTTCGCCACGTTCCCTTTCGTTCCATAACCAGACATCCCCAATCGCGAGATAGGTTGCTCGACGGGTGTTACATTGGGCAACGTTTCTTGAAATTTCATTTGTTCTTGATGATCACATGAGGTCAAACGAGAAATTTAATTGACTGATGTCACAAACTGTTGCGACAAAAGTTGCAGGACAGATTTTACCCAACCAGGAGTCGATGAGTAGGAGCGAGCAACTCACATACTAAGCCTATGTCACGGAATTCTAACAGACCAATCTATTTTTGGACTACCTTTGCCGCAAAACAACAAAGGCAGTTCCGGTTCGGTGACGCTATGACGTCAAGAGAGTTTCCTGTGATTGGTTATCGGGCTCCTGCTGGAGTCTCAAAAGTCCAAAAATAAATCGGTCTGTGAAAACACCGTGACAGGAATATATGGGAAATGCTCGCTCCTACTCATGGCTCCTGTCAATACGCAATGATTGAAAACTTCTTTGTAATGCTGCCAGAAACAATGAGGAAAGTAGAACTCAATTCTGCTTTCTGAGACGGTTTCTTCACCTTCGCAACGTTTCTGGCTGTCGGAGGGTGTGTTCCATTTGTCAACAACGAATTGCACGAAACATTGCCCATGACGTTGCGAGATAATTGGCCTTCTCGAAAAAGAAAGGGAGACTAAGCGCTAACTCTTTGCGCGGGGTCTGGAGGGCCAGTTCAAGACATCCATAGCAACATGTTCTCGAGCGTGGAATTACGATAATCATCTTAACATCACCCAGCGTTGAATACATGATAATCATAATTACAAGTCGTATACACTGATCTAAGTGTAAAGACCTCTCGGATCAGAGTGAAAAAAGAAAAAAAGTCACATGTCTTTCAGACTGGATTTGAACTCGGAGCTTCGGCTTATTGGGACAGCTTGAATTCACTAGACCAGGATGAACAAATTACAAAGTGTCTTCAATGTTAGGTATTTGTTGCCGGGCATCTAGAATAGGATCACTTTAAGTCATCAATGATTTCGCCGAAGCGCTGATTTCAAAATGGTTAGCTTTGTTTTAAGTGTGGCCGGGCCTTTCTCGTTCGCGGTCTAAAATTATCTGTTAGCAAGTTTTATTATATGGCTTGTGTTTGTAGCCGATATAACGCGCGCTCTGATTGGCTAATTGTGACTGAATTGTAGGGCATTATTCTCCCGTAATGCCCACGGGCTGATTACGGGCTTGCAAAAACAAAGCAAAAGGTAATTAAAAAGCCATGTAATAAACTACTTACTAACCTCACTTGCTCGGGATCGTACTCGGGAATATCGGCCCTCGGTCGTTTTTGGACGGACCTCGCTGCGCTCGGTCCGTACTGCCACGACCTCGGGCCAATATTCCCCAGTACGGCCCTCGCGCTCGGTTAGTAAGAAGTTAGTATTACACGTTTACTGCCCGGTCATATAACAGATCAATTGGACTACCGTGTTACTGAAAAAAGTTTTTGTCTAAGCAAAAGGCCACTGAGCAAATAATCGTAGCTTCGAGTTCCCAATAGCTGGGTTGTGTTTTAAAGGAAAATGTTCAACTCCCAGAATTCCATTCCACCTGCCAGTGTCATAAAATAATGATAATAGTATATTCAAAGCCGGTTGATACTACATGATTATCGTAATACCAGTCTCCAGAATGAGATCAACATAGGAGAGAGTGTTTTGTTTTGCCCAATCAAACGAGTTACCCAGACCCCGCGCAAACGAGTAGCAATTAGCCTCCCGCTCTTTTCCGATAAAGCGTCCGATACCCCATATTCACGATAGCCGCCATGTTGGTTTTCAAATTGTCACGCAAATTAGCCATGTGTTATGCTGGGGGGGGCAAACATTGGAATAAAGGCAAATTGCGGAAAATCGGCTCGTCGAAATATTGAATTAACATTGCTAAAAGTACATTTTAGAATTTAGAATTAAATACCTTTTATAATAATTTTATATCTTTTGATTGCCTCCGACATTTTGACTTTCTACTTCGTTATCTGCTCATTTTTCACTAAAAAAACATCGAAGTAACTTGTGTAAGCATTCTATTTTACTACTTAGGTGATAAACATTCAATGAACGAGAAACAAGTCATCTGTGTGGCTAAAATGTTCGTTATAACCTCTCGAACTTGCGTTGTTTGCCACCTCAGAAGTGTGTAGATAATTTGCATGATAAAGGCAAATCCAACATGGCGGCTATCGTGAATAAGGTCTATTGCAGAATATAACAAGTTCCAACAAGAGAAAGAAAACTCACCCAAGGACAAATGCAGTGGTTCCATTACTGGAGAATCCGCTCTTTCAATTACTTTGGATTCCTAAGAAAAAGGAAAATTAATCATGCTACTTTTGGTATTCATTTGAGCAAACCCAGGGGGAACGCCGCTCTTTACAACCTCTAATTTCATTGGATCCCTTTAGGACGCAGCTTTATTATGTTTTACGTCATGGTCCATTGTTTGTTTTGTAACGTTTTTGGTGTCCATTGTTTTCTGAACCAATCCCAAGAGTCGTTCCGAGAGCTGCGTGGCGGCCCAGCCAACCGGTTAGCTCACTTAAGTTGTTGACCGCGACGTGCTGGTCTTCATCAGGCGATAAGGTCGACTGGTTATGCGTTACCGTATTTATCACTATGGTTGGCTTTGGTCAACAAACCGCTGCGGGAACCCTCTCGGGTACTCAAAGGGACAATAAGGATCAATCCACCAATTACAGCCAACCAAAGTGATACACATAGTAGCGCGTAACCAGTCGACCTTGCAGCCCTACGAAGACCACCAGTCAGCGGTCGAAACGTAGTGATCTACAACCTAAGTGACAACATCGTGAGACAAACTATTAGACGTGTCATTATTATTTACTTTCCACGTAAAACCAATTGATGCGACGTCACTCTGAGACGAGAGGCAGTGCAGCCCAGTGGTCAAGACACGTTCTGACCACTCGTTGAATTTGTTCCAGGTAGTCCCTGGTTCAATTTCCTGGCTGCACTTGCAAGTAGCCAGCCAACTGGTTTGCCTCCTGCCAGTTGGGATTCTTAAAAAGTTGTTCTGTTCAATGCTCGAAGATATTAGCTACTAAGGTAAATAATGATACTCACTTACTTACTTACTCTACTGTCAACGTCACCACCCCCTTTCGCTCGCTGAAACACTATGGACGCTTCTTATGGGCGTGGCCACAAAAATCTTTTCAAATTAAGTCTCACGTTGGTTTTCGCGGAATGAAGAAAAACCCGGAGAAAAAACCTCGCGGAACAGAGTAGAGAACCAACAAACTCATCCCAGGCGCATTATAGGGATGCCTTTGTTTAGATTTTTTGACTCATAAGCACAAGGCTACCGTTTTCTAATCAGTTAGCCGAGATTAGTTTCAATCGAGTGTCGTAAAACCAAAACCAAAGTAATTACTTTGGTCAATCAACAAAGACGGAAATAATCCAGTAAACCAATCAAAACTCGAAGTAATCACACGAAGCCGACACAAAGCGCGGGAAAATGTGCACGCGCGAGCCATGATTGGTTTTGGTTTCACTTCTGATTGGTTGAAAAGCTGGCACGAGAACTTTGAACCAATCAATGAGTGACGTAAATGCAAAACCAAAGCAATTTGCGAATTATTTTCGACACTCAATTGAAAACCGCTCTAAAGTATCGAACAGTGAAAGTGCATTGCACAATGAGCTTTCGATCTCTGAAAATTGAACTCGATATTTCGTGATAATCTCTGAGAAATGTAGCGTTGAAAATTCAAGATTTTACAAAGAATTATGTCAAAGCAAAAAGACTAAACTAAGTTAAACAAGTTCTTTTACTTTTTAAGGTCAAGTTATGAATAGCATGATGCCCTCTGTCGACAAACTCGTATGTTAATGAAATTAAATGTAAACAATGACGTCAGCAAAAATTCTCTGTTATCGACTCACTTGCAGTCTCAGTGATTTTCTAAATCGTTGCCTTTCTGGCCTCAGTTGTTCAAAAGGTGGATAAACGCTATCCACCGGATAAATCATTATCCAGCGGATAAGCACTAGCAAAACCAATTGAGTTATCCAGTGGATAGCGCTATCCACCCTTCGAACAACCGGGGCTAGACGTTCCGTCACCATTTGCTTATTTCCTACTCTGCGAGCAGAGCCACTCTAAGGCGCACCGGAGGGCGAGAAAAAGAGGCTCTGCAGAAATTGTGTCAAATCTTTTAAGTCACCGCAGCCCAAGTTTCTGGGCTAGTCACTCCGGTTAAACCGGTTTAAGCAGCGAGCGCATCATATTTTTGAAAAAGCGAAGGTCAAAATCAATATGGCGTCTAGGAGTGCGATCGAGGCTTGGCCTGGGTTTGACACTGTCTCCAAGTAACGGCTTGTGCATACTCAATAAAGACTTAACGCGATTTCTCCAGAGTTCTTTATTTCTGGTCGAGTTAAGAAAGGCTCTGTTGGCAGGGTGCTTATTTCCTATCTCAACAGTAACCAGGAACCAGGACGGTTTATCGGTGTTCAGACACTTGGAACTGACACAGAAGCTCAAGGTAAACTCACCTCGACATCGTTGAAGAAGGAACCTGGCGAATAGTCGTCCAAATCAAATTCAAAATCACTCAAGTCATCCTCTCCATCAGATATATCTTCCATTCCACTGTCCTGTTATGACCCAAAGAAAAGAAAAGAAACTATTTTCAATTTTTCCCTGTTACAGGTGGGTGATGGGGATAGAGGATGAGTTACCGTTACGTTGTAATCTTTTCCGCGCGGTTGAATTTTACAATCAAAGCAAAATATTTCATATAGAGCGGTTTTCAATTGAGTGTCGAAAGTAATTAGCGAATTACCTTGGTTTTGCATTACTTCACTCAGTGCTTGGTTAAACGTTCTCGCGCCACTTTTTCAACCAATCACAAGTGAAACCAAAACCAATCGTGGCTCGCGCGTGCACATTTTCCCGCGCTTTGTGTCGGCTTCGTGTAATTGCTTCGAGTTTTGATTGGTTTACTGGATTGTCTCCGTCCTTTTTGATTGGCCAAAGTAATTACTTTGGTTTTGGTATTACGACACGCATTTGAAAACCGCTCTATATCTGTAGATTTAAATTTCAAGCAAATATCTGCCTTATTTGAATCTCTTCCTGTGCTTATTTTCGCACGCTTCCATCTCGCATTTCCAAAATTACATAGTCCGTCCCTCGGCTATCCTTGTGCTTCTTTCACAAACATATTTAACCAGATGCTTTCTAGGAAGAACGTTGCGTGACAACATACAGTGTGACCAGGGATCTTTAATTTATTGTAAACAATTATTAAATGTGCTTAGAATTTGTTCTAACCGTCATAATAACGTTTTGCACTATTATTTTTTGAGCGGTTTCCTTCCGCCTGAAAACCCGGTTGTTCTGGTGGTCGATCATGTAAAACAGACTTTTCCTCTGGAAAGTTTTCGGAAAACAAGGAATACCTTCGAAGGTATTCCTCTTTTTTTTTTTTGCCGAAATGATCGGAATGTCCCGTACTGCTGTCCTGCTGCGTCCCACTAGTGCCGTACTCCTTGGTGAATTAAAGGCGCGGTTTTCGCCGCGAAAATGTTTGTTATTGTAATCGTTAGTACCCAGTCTTTTAAGGAAAGAAAGAAAATGCGACTTCCTGCAAAAAGAACACGCTCGTCCAGTTCCGTTTTGATTGAGGGAAATTATCATGTTCCTTTTTCCATTCAAATGGAAAGCGATCATTGCAACCTGGCAAAATATCGAATCCTTACGTATCGAAGATCTCTTGTGGCCATTCATTAAATTTTATGGATATCAATATTATTTTTCACGTGGAACGTAGCAACCGACTTTAAATTACTGCTGGAATACATCGATTAAAAGCAAATGAATCTTTCAGTTACGAAAGATTAGCGTATAAAACGTTAAAACGTATTCCTAGAGCAAAGAAAACACTTCGAAAAACAATGAAAAATCCCACCTTAAACTAAACACGAATCTCAATTTGATAATATTCATTAGATTTTGTGACTTTCCAGTCATAGAGTTCAAAGAGTCGCATGCGAAATGGGCCAATTTGCATATCATAAAACAGAGCACGTCGCAGTTTCCAACCACCTTAATCAAATACTTACCCAAGGTTTACATTTGTCCGTTTCACTGCCACTATTCTTTTTGGTTTTTTCCTCTTTCCTCCCTGGCTGCAACGCTGTTTGCGTTTTTTTGCTCTCATCTATCTTCCCGTTGTCTTGAATGATCATTCCAATAAGATCTCCATCCATCAGCGGCATGGCTTTTGTTTTATTCTGCATTGGTAATAGATCCGCAGTCGTTGAAGCCATGATTTGTCTCTCTGTATTTCCTGCTTCTCTTCGTGAAATCGCGGTTATTCTTGATGCAGCACTGTCGCGCGGTATTCCAGGCGAACCATCAACCGATGCGCGTTTTGTTCGGCAATCCCGGACTGACTTCGGTCGCCCATCGGTTCTCCTTGCCTTTGCGATGAAGCGATTATTCGCATCGATTTTTTCTTTCCGTTTTTTGGGAGATGAGGCGATGCCGTCCTGATCGCCTAACCGTTTCGTTACCGTGCTTTGCATGTCCTTATTTACTTTCTCGCCGGAATTCGCAGCTGTGTCAGTTGTCACCGCAAAATCTTTTCCGCCGGAGTTCTCCGGTAGGGACGCGGAGGTGACAGAGACATTCGAATCATTGTTGCATGTTGTTCCCTGTGGCTCTTCCCAATTCTGCTCAACTTTTGAGGTAATATAATCCTCAGAACTCTTTGAATTTTTCTCATGCGCTAGTTTGTCACTGAAAGCCTCACTTTTCGTCTCCGAAACTCTTGAGCCGGTTTGGGGAGAAAACGAAGAAGGCACTTGGTTCGAATTCTCGTCCGTCGTGTGTTCATGTAAATCACCAATTTCCAACGATTCCGAGTCCATAACCGTGTTACAAATAGAATCCATTTTATGTTCAATTTCCGATATTTGCCAAAGGGATTTATGGTTGTTTTTTAAATTTAACTCGATAGGAGAAAATGAATCGAGACGTGACGTCCTTTTCAGATTAGCCAACCTTTTCAGCGGTTCCGACGCATCATTATTTGCGCTCCCTTGTTCTTTGTCTTTGCCGTTATTCTCACTTAATGGTTCCTGTGTTAACTGCTGTCCACTGTTCTTCTTTTTTACACTCCTCGTCGACATGTCAAAAGCTGTTTTTCCCACAGTAGTCTTTGTCTCGCTCTCCGAATCGCTTTGCGAGGATATAATAATGCACTCGTTGACCATCGGCCGAGATTCTTGTGAAGATGTTCGCGGTTCCTCGTCATCTGTACTCTGCGAGGATATTTCAATAACTTCAAAATTATCCTTTTTGCAAATATCGTTTTCACGTTCTGTATTTTCACTTTTCCACTTCTGCTCCAATTCAGAAAAAGATGCCCCCCTTTGCAATGGTGTTCTCACTTCCAAATTAGAGCTGGTTGCAATTTCGCCGTCTTGTTTCTTACGAATCGAAACAAGCGCAAGTTCTTTGCTTGCTTGGCGAGTCATTCCCAAAGGAGCAACTTCACAGTCAAGGAGTAAAATGTCGGCAGAGAGTTGTGACGACATCCTTTCGTCTATGCTACGCCGCTTTCGTCTTCGTTTCGTCACGGTTTGTCCTCTTGATTCAGCAGAACTCGAGCTCTCCTGACCTTGAGATTGATTTTCGCTGTCAGTTTCCAATACGATTCGATGTTTCGGTGGACGACCTCTTTTTCGCTTTTGGTCTGGCAAAGCCATTTCGCTTGATTGGTCGCTTTGGTCCTTCAAACAAGAGAATTAACACAATTTTTCTCAAAATCAAAATGTACTGATATATAACTAAAATAAGTAAGGCCTTCAAAAGGTGTGATTATTTCTTTCGATCATGGGCACCCAACGAATAATTTCGATAAATATCGGTTCGGAAGGAAGGCTGACTAGAATTTTCGAATATTCGAACTCAGACTTTCGAGGCGCACCTCGATTTTGAACATCTTTCTGAACAGCGTTTCTAGTTATTTCGGAAAAGTAGTGAAAGGTCCGAAGAGTGCGGAGAAATTTCGAAACCACATAGAACAACGCTCGACTGTTTACCCACCTGAGTAAGAGTTAACTGCGATATTGTAAACAGCATGAAACTTGAATATTTATGATTTCTATCATTTTCGCCAAAGTTTGTTTCAGAATCTTATTTTAATTGAGCAAACGTCCCTAAATTTTTTTATGAGACCTGTCACGAATGCTAGAACTTTCGGACGAGGCAAAAAAGCCACCTAAAAATTTCTACAGACCTGCAATTTCGTTAGAACAACCGAACAGATAAATATTTTGTAGGGCAGGAAAAAACGCCCAAAACGAGCTTAAAAGCTTTGTGGAAACCATTTTAGGTAATTCTGACAAATTTTAAGACTTCCGATCGATGGTTGCCCCTGTTCGATGACATCACTCACTCGTGATGCGCGAGAACGCTACTCTGATTTGAATAAATTTGATGGTAGCTTAGAAAGTTACGATTCAAAGAACTTTGAAAGACATATCTTTGGGTCTTTGAATCGTAACTTTCTGAGCCACAATCAAATTTATTCAAATCAGAGTAGCGTTCTCGCGCATCATGAGTGAGTCATGTCTGATTCTCGACCAGGGGCCCGTTTCTCGAAAGTCCCGAAACTTTACGGGCCATTTTCGGGTGTCACAATTCCCTTTGTATCTCAAGAACGGAGATGATTTAAGTCGTCAAACGTCACAGACATGTTTCTTTTAGTTACCTTGAAAACAAGTTAAAAGATCGCCTTTCCAAAACAAGCGGTTGGCAGTTTCTCAAATGGCTTTTCGGGTCCGAAAAGTTTTCGTGACTTTCGAGAAAAGTGCCTCAGGCTCGGGTTGCTCGAAGCGTGGTTCGCGCTAACTAGCGTGAAATACCATGGAAACATATTTGTTTTGATACCTCTTAATGCTCTTAACCAACGGTTAGCGTTATCCAGGCTTTGAGCAACCGTTCCCTGGCTGCATGTGAACTGTACTTTAAAATATATGGCGAGACCATCCTTTTGAAACGGAAATTCGGCAGTGCCTCTTATACATATGACTACTGTACGTTAGAGGCACTGCCGAATCTTAAATATCGTTACATGACCTACATTGAGGAAAAAAAGTTACAGCCAATTACGTTATACTAATGCGCCGAAATGATCGGCCCTGAGCCATTGTAACTGTTACAATTACTAACTGAAAAATCGTACCTCAATATATGCAGGAAAGCATGAAAAATGTTCATATAGAAAGGTGTTACAATGTCAACGCAATAATTGCTTGTTGCGTCTTGCGTGATTGCCCACTTTGGCTCCAGCGTTTGAATTTTTCAACGCGCGCGGACGCGAGCTATAGAATAGCAGAAGTCTTCCAATAGGAGCACTGGATTTGCTCTGACGAAGGGCTAACACTCGAAACGTCAGCTTTTAGAATCTCTGTACCGTGGTCAATTAATATTATCAACTCCGTTGATAAAACCACCAAATTTTTGTATACTACTTCCCCACCGACTAGTTTAGCGTATTGTGCACGCCCGATTTTGTCCCGTAATTTATTAAGGAGCCGGCTCAAATCACTTTTTAACACTTTTAGTAAACTGTACTATTTCGAAGGGTTGAATCTAACCAACGGTTTCACTTAACGGCAATGTTATGATACCATATGAAATATCAATAAAAGCTTAACAAGATGCACTCATTAATGTGAAGTAATAAGTTATCATGGTAAAAAGAGCCATCTAAAAGCACCCTATATTTTGCCTTTTAACGCGTATATCTCAAAAACGAACTCGGTGACCCAAACTTTTTATTTCTGAAAAGTGATAAGCAGGCTAAGATGAAACTCTCCGTAACCGGTCGTTTCGCCAACGTCAGTTCTCAAACGCCAAATAGTCAGCGAGTAAGATTATAATTTAAAAACTGCCCGTAAAACCAAGTACAGTACTAGCTACCGTTTGTGTTGTACAACATACAGCAAAGGTCAACCAAAGAGTTGGCGTCGTTTATATAATTTCCCCTAGCCTTTGAAAGAAAACAAGGGCCGTTTACACGAGAGAAAATAAGCCGCGGCTAACTCTGGCCGCAGTTTACGTAAGCCGCGAAAGGAACTATTTATACGAGTATAAACTCCCCGGCCAGGATAAGCCGCGGCTTGAGAAAGCCGTGAACGTAGATTTTGTACCATTTATACGAGGTGTTCGCGGCTTACGTAAGCCGCGGCCAGAGTTAGCCGCGGCTTATTTTCTCTCGTATAAACGGCCCTAAAATAAGGTGCCCTTGTAAAACATAACTGAGTGCTTTTGTGACAAGATTGTGAGTCTGGAGATTTTAATTTGCTGCAGATAACAACCAAATCCAGCGTTTACACTTTAATATTATTTTCATATGGTACCATAACAATAAGACAAACCCTCCAAATAGTTGAAACGGTTTCAGCCACCTCAAAAATGCTTGCGTGCTAAACACTTTTACCAAGATTTGAAGCGAAATTCACTCAATCGAGATACCTAATTCGCAAAAATTTAGCACTAAGACTCGCTCTTGAGTGAACTCTGTTACGGAAAAAATAGCCCATTATTGGGAGGACGACAGGGAGGAGGGGGTGGGTGGGTTAGTCTGGAATTCAAATTTCACGGACAAAGCCGTGCCTGCATATCAGCCTCGCCCAATCATTATCAATACTCTGTCATTGTGGGCAAAAATCACTTCAAATATGTGTGCAACAATTTGCACTCTTTTGTTTCACAAAGAAGCAGTTTGACACGAGGCAGATTTCAAAAGGTTACTGGTAAAATAAAGTTTGTTTTGAGTCACAACTGACCTTTCGGCCTTCGTCCGTATCACTGGTTCCGCTGTCGTTCTCTGTCATCTGCTTGAAACGTTTCTGTGGCAGGAAGACAGTTTATTGCAACGCAGCATTAGCGCGGTTGCATTAGAGTATCCAAAGCAGTATCACTATTGCCATGAGTATTTGGATCACAATGTGCGGTCGTAAGGATGTACAGGGTCACTGAATTTGGAATGATATTCCTCTCTCATTACGCAATTCTCTCAATCTTTTAAACTATAAACATAAACTCAGAGATTATTTCCAGTCCTTGTAAACTAAACAACTTTTCGTTTAACCATGAACCATGATTCCTCTCATAATGCCTTACAACTCTTTTGTGTAAGATAAAATAGTTAGTTTTAGGTTTGATTATGTATCCTTAATTGTGTGTTTATTTAGTTATTTTTTTAAAAATTCTGTCTGGTAGTTCACCTGAACTCCTGCATGATCTTTGCCATATAAGCCTCTGGTCTTGGCAATTAACTATGTAAACCTTAATCTGAGTTGTCTTTCTTGAATTAAATAATAATAAATGAAACGTCTCGAATTAGAAGAAGACATGATGGTTCAGAACTTTGGACAGGGTTGAACTCACGACTGGGATGCAGGGATGGCGCAGTAGTGAGAGCACTAGCCTCCCACCAAGGTGGCCCGGGTTCGATTCCCAGACTTGGTGCCATATTTGGGTTGAGTTTGTTGGTTCTCTACTCTGCATCAAGAGGTTTTCTCCGGGTACTCCGGTTTCCCCTCTCCTCAAAAACCAACATTTGACTTGATTTGCGTTCGTTGTTAATTTCAGTTTACAG
>NC_090871.1:14993058-15013058 GCF_036669935.1 Montipora foliosa
GCTCCGTTTCTATTTGCTGACGTAAAGGTGTACCTCGGATTAAGTCTCTGCAACCGCTTCTGTGGATTTTGGGAGTGGATGTGTAAGACATACTTGGTGAACACGAGCCAATTACCACACCATTTAGTCGCGTTTCCATTTTTGAACCTAATTTGCAACCGGAAGAAACAAGGTTTTCTTCATTTAACGAGTTTGGCAAACATTGCTGCAAAGTTTTTCGTGCGACGGTGGCCTTTACAAAAGCACTGGTGTTCTTCTCCGGATGTAGCAATACAATGAAGAGTTTCGGGGAGAAAGTACAAACAAGGAAACTATAGGCCCTGCAAAGGTGAAGAATAGAGTCGATAATTTCTTTGAAACTACCCGGCCTTAGACTTGAGAAAGTGGCGAGAGTAACTGCCCATACGGTTAGTTGTATGTACATATTAAACGCTATATACCTTGTTTCGCTGAAATTAGATGGCAATTTCCTCGCTTTGAAAGCGTAATATGCCACTATAATGGATAGTAAGAACTCGTACGCGTATACTATGGACTGCGTGATGTGTTCATTTCTAGCGGTTACCTGACATTGTAAAATTTTATACTGGAAAGGAATAATCGTCTCCTGAATCGAAGGTGGCTTTACAACCAAGAATATTATGATTATGGCGGCGGGAATCATATTTATAATTACGAGAATGACGAGTTGGAACTTTTTGTTGTAAAAAAATGTCTGCGATTTTCCTGTTGTAACCGCTCTTTGGAAGTTGAATACGTGTACAAGGTAGCTGGTTTTAAGAAACAATATAGAAATGCAGGAATTGAAAACTATGGTAGTGATTAGCATGTCCGTGAAGCAGAAATACAACGTGACACCATTTACATGCACCAAAGTTGTTGAGAATGCCAAAAGAATGATCGCGAGAAATGCGTAACTTAGATCTCGAATAGAGGATTTAACAACTGGTGTGTTGCGATGTTTTAGGAAAACTCCAAGGGTAAACAAAGTTAGCAGGATGCCAATGGTCGCAATAACGGCCAAAATCATTCCGCTCACTTCTTTCAATGTTAAATTGTTGTATGGAAGTAGCTCACATTTCGTATTATTTTGGGTCGATGTCTCATCAAAGTTGCATGAAGTGCAATTTTCGGAGCCATAACTAGTACTAATTGTTCCAATCGAGCATGGAATGCATTCCCAGCAACAAGCAACGACTGTCGTCCTTCTCATCCCTGGTTGACAAAGTTCACTGCAAAGGGAGGTAGGGATGACTTTGCTCCCATTTTTCCATACTACTGAGCCCGCGCGCAGTTGCAAGCGTTTCCGAAGAACTCTTTCCCAGGTCCCAACTTTGTGAAGTGATGGAGTTCTCCTGGGTACTACCTGAAGGTTAACGATATCATATGCTGCTGACAGCAGGGAATCGCCTTTGTTGTTGAAGCTTATGGATCCCGTGATGCCTTGAAAGTAGACATTTCTTAAAGCGTGTAACACGTCCATGGAATGAATCGACTTAGAGGTTAAACACTTGACTTGAGACAAGGTAGCTTGTTCCTGTTCGCAGCGGTACACTGAGTCAATAGCATGCGCGGCTGCTCTCACGGCGTCAATAACATAAGCCAAGGCCTTTGCCTTCATAGATTTGAGCAAATCTGGGATCATTGTGGATACGTTGTTATCAGCGCAACCTTTCCATACTATCTTAGAGCAGTTGTTTGCACTTTGCCAAAATTCCTGCCACCATATATTGTCTTTGATTTCCGATAAAGATGAGTTTTTTTCTAACAAATGTTCCTCAAACCTGGAGACGTTGAAATACCGTAGCGATGTTCCTATGAAGCCAACAATCACCGTCGAGTAATGTTCGGTGAATAACGAGGTCGTTTCGGACCAGCCGTTCGGTGCGATCCACGTACGATCAATCAGTTGTTGTTTAAGAGACTCGCTAAAGAAGAAATGAATACTGGAGATATCATCGGTCCACAACACAATGACTTGCACGTTCGCCGCTCTTTTTATCCTAGAGACTATTTTGCCAATTTTGTGTTCATATTCTTTGGGCGGAAAGTACTCTATGCTGTGAATACAGAAAGTGTCTCTTTCCTCAGTTTCGTGTTCCAGAGCATGGACGCCGAACCTTCCGTTCGATGTATCAATGCCGATAACTGCAATGTAAGTCCACTTAAAATAGTCAATCAAATCACCGATGGCCTTAGCTTGCTGACTGTCCGGCGGAACGGTACGGAAAAACACCTTAAAATTTGAATGACTCAGTTCTTCGCTTGTGGCTGAAGGGCTGATTAAAGGCAGATTTCCAACTTGAAGAGTATTCGCCACGATTATTGCGCTTGCCGAATCAGATGGTCCAATAACAACCGCTATCGGTCGTATTGTTCGGTTTGTACTTTCTTCGGCATCTTCAAACATTTCATATTTGTCGTTATTAGTCAGAAACGAATACGCTAGGCAATTTGCCGTCGTAACCATTCCACAGGTGTCGAAAATACGATAGCCCAGGGTTTTGTTGGGAAGTAGATACGGATCTTGGTTGACTTGTTTAATCGCGTACACCATGGCTTCGGCACTTGCGAGTTGTTGTGGGTTTAAAATTGTATCGCATTCGTCGCTGGCCGTTTTGCCGTGAATGTTGAACAGTCCGGCCAAAATCACATCCCCGTCTTGATGGTCCACATAAAGAGGCATTTTGTTACAACTTCGAGAAGCAACGAAGTAATTTGAAACGAAAATAATGATAATTTGTAGAAGTACTTTAAACATATCCATTTTACGTAGATTTTGAAACTGTTCAATTTTCTCAGTCACACGTTTGCTGGTCTTTCATATACCGGATCCGAAATAATTAATGTCCATAAACAAAAAACAAAGCGAACATAACAATACCTAATTAGCAAGGCCTAATCAGAATGGTTCTTTTGGCCTCCGCTATTTTAGTCCAGTATATGAAAGTCTACCTCACAAGTTTCATCTGTATCGGTCAATATCCCGAGGGAGAATTAACTTATTGTTCTCACAGGACAAATATTTGACATGAATATGCTGAAATGACTTCAAGTCCTTTTAAGTCTCCCTAGAGAGTTAGAGACCAATGGAACATATTTGTCAGTAATGTTTCAAGGTGGGAGGGGTTAAACAAATTCACATGGGCAAAAGTACCCACCCCTCCCTGCTTTGTCAATAATTTGTTCCATTGGTTGGCTCTTCTGAATGAAACTCGATGCCAGGTCTCTCTTAACGAGGGAGGAAGAGAGAGAACCCTGGGAACGAAGTTGCATCCGAATAGCAAATAACAAAATAAGTATTCTTCCTATTGGTGGTTTTCGCGTTACGTCGTCGCCACCGTGTTGTTTGCTCAGCTCCTTTTGTTCGTTCACCGCCAATAGACCTTTTTACCGACACGGCAGCCATTTTGATTTCTATTGTTTCGAATGCCTATTATGGGATGCCCAGGGGGCAAATAATTGCCCCCTGAACATCCCATAATGTCTTTCGAAACAATAGAAATCAAAATGGCCGCCGTATCTGCAAAAGGTCTATTGTTCATTGCGGCATTGTTATATATCGGTGTCAGACCCTAATAACGCGTAGAAAGCCTGCTAAAGTTTGTGGGGACAACCGATGGGATATGAACAAAAGATTTTGGAAAAGGTATAGCATTTATGATTCAAAACTGATTGATGTTTATTAGTTTGTTTGAATTATTAGCCAAATAAATTTGCTAATATCTCTGAATTAAGTCTAGGGAACTCCGACAACATTTAATATTTGTGCATATTTTGGATTTTATTCAGTTATTTGACTTTGGCATCCTCATGCAAATAGGGAGCTTAAGCACGCGCGTTTTTGAGACGCGGACGGCAACCGGAAGTGTGCTGTTTTCCCTTTTAACCTGTTTTCACACAACCACATTTACATTTCCAAGTATCTTTTATCCATTAGAGATAATTAGTATAAAAATTTGGGAGACACCAATGCCCTGAGACGCGAAATTTTCTCTTCCGGTTGAAGTCCGCGTCTTAAAAACGCGCGTGCTTAAGCTCTCTTATACGATTCGAGCTACATTTTGGGCGGTGCTTGCAGTTTAAAGGTCATTCTCGTTTCCAGAGCCCCTTGACCATTTAAAATTAAGCCACCAGAGTCTGAGTTCTACTGAGGAAGCCGAGAAGCTGGTCAGCGTGAAACGTTTTTCTCCAAATGAAGGATGCGCCTCTGAAGATAAGAAGCGATCATATTGAAACAGACTGAACCCGTGAGAAAGAGGTGTTGAAGTCAAGATTTACGACAACCAACTGGGGCATGTAAGATTAAAGGCCTTCTCCATGCAAGAAAGAATTCGCTTTGGAACAAAGTTCCCCAAGAGCCCACACTGCCCTACCTGAATAAATACTTATATGCAAAAAAGCATTAAGGCTTCAGAAATATACTGGTTAAATGGTCTCTGATTGAAATTGTTTGAAACTGACATCTTGATTTATCAAATGGATCAGCCAATGCATCAAATTATATCTGAAGGCTGAAAGTTGACGATAGAATTATTATCATAGCATGCAACTTGCTCATTTACAAGGAAAATGCAAGGCACACTTTAAACCATTTCCTGGCCAAGTATCTTTCTATCCTTTTTTGTGGTATGAGAAACTGATGTATACGTCAGTTATTTCTGCAGCGAGGGAAAATGCTGGCTTGTGATTGTGTTGATTCCAAAAAAAAAGATTATACCGTTACCCATAATAAACAACTCACGTGCACGCAAATCACTGCTACTAAAGAAGCAAAAAAATTATTACGACAGACAATGGAAAACACCCCCCGATGGAGATACAATCTTGCAGTGATCTGGGACGAGGCTGGCCAGGTCACGTTTCACATGACCAGGAGCCCATTACCAGGAGCCTCCATCTTCCATATTAACCCTCTGAGTCAACAATTTCCCGTATCTTTCTATTTTTAGAAGTACCTCGCAGCGGGGCTTTAGTAAGTGTTTTCACAATAGCCAATCATGAGAGACTTATGGTCAACCATTTATTACGTCACATACGTATGTGACGTATGTGAACCACTTCACGGATGTTCTCAGTCACATATGTCACATGCGTCCAAATATAGTAGTTCTAAAAATAGAAAGATGCGGGAAACGGTTGACTCAAGTGCACACTGGACAGATGGAAGCTCCGGGTAATGGGCTCTTGACAAGAGACTCAGCTTAATGTTCCTCTATATGGTAACCCATCTATGCGAGAAATTTTGGTTTTAGCTACGAAGTCATCATGCGACCTTCCGTCCGTACTTCCGTCCACCCCTCCATGTATGCCATTGTGACCAGTATCACGTGACCATACGCAGGCTCAAGTTAAGAGCTCGGCGTTAAAATGGCAGCCTCAGTGAGGGGTTTTATGTGGTTCGTATGAGCAAATATAATTGCTTTTTATGGACTGTGAAAAAAAAATTGAAGCAATTTTAGAACGGCAGCTGGAAAATAACATCGAGGAATTGATCTTAGATAAACAATTGTGTACGAGCCGTTATTTTGAGCACATGCATGTTTTTTAAATGCTACGAACTAAGTTTGTGTGTTTTTCGCGTTGGAAATCGCGCTAGATCATCAAATTAACCTCTCATGAATGAAAACTTTATATTTTGGACTTAAAATTCCAGGGGCACCCAACGAATCTGTTCCTCACATTATCTGTTCCCCAGAGCAATCTTGCTGGCTGGCAAAAATACAGGTGTTTCGATGAGCTGGCTGGGAAATTTTGTTATTGATTGAGGTTTTGCCCGAGAATTACTGACTTTTTCTAGCATTTCAACCCGAGCTGGCTGTAGAAACTCTGAAGAGTGAGGACGACTAAAAAAAAAAAAAAAAAGAGAACCCCTTCCCTCTCCCAGAGAATAGTCACAGACATACGACGCCTGGTCAGAGTGATTGCGCTTGCGGAAAAAAACTGTTTTGTCCTGGTTTTGTCGCTTCATGTTCGGTGGTTTTGGATCGAGGGATTTGAAAGCGCGCGGAATTCCTGGCTGGGAAATAAATTTGATCAGCTGGCTGGGAAACCAACCAATTTTATCTAGCTGGCTGGGAAATTTCTTGTGTGTCTTGCTGGGAAAAAGGAACAGAAAATGTTTTCCCAGCAACACTGAAAAACACCTGAAAATGCCTTAATAACATTTATTTTCATTAACTAGGGTATAATAATACATTTTACAACAAATTGGTCGTTGGGTGCCCCTGAAATTCGGAAAATTTGGTTTAAAAATGGTTTTGAACGATCTATTCATGTTTTGTTGCCCACCGGAAGTCCGAAGCGTAAGTAATTATGCAAAACACAATCGCCTTTGTTTGTCGTCATGGAAAAAGGATAGGTGTTGACACATAATTTTAAAAAATGCTAAAAAATTCAAGGATTCTTCTTTTTTGGCCAAATTTGGTGGAAATCATGGATAACTAAATTTAAAAAAAACGTCTTTTTCAACTTTTTGTACCAGAACAATATTTTTCCGAATTTTTGTAGTTACGGTTATCCTTCTGAAAGGTCTTTGGTTTTCATGCTGAATTTTTTTAAACTGAAGCGTTTATGTCATAACCTTAAAAATGAGATATTCTAAGCCACATTGTTAAAAACAGTTAAGTCCAGAAAAGTTAATTCGTTTCATAGGTCTTTGAGGAACCATGTTTTCAACCGAACGCAAATGAGATATATATGAGGTATCAAAACCTATAGGTTTCCATGGTATTCAGTAACGTTGGATAGCGCTAACCATGCTTCGAGCAACCCGGGGCACAAGATTAAAGGCCTGACAATCTTATTCAATGGATTGGTCGCTATCAAGACAATAAAGTATACTCCACGCTGCTAAACGTTGACCGAGGTTTTCGAACACGCCTTTCAGTACTAAGATGTGTTTGGAGTATATATAGCATAAACGTTTGCGCGAGTAAATACTTCAATTTTTGCACGGATTGAAACTGTCTGATCATGAGTATCCTCTGTACATTGAACGGCTGGAGTCTGTAGTGTTAATGCCAATTGGAAAGGTAGCAGTAGATGATTCTATGACATTAGAGTCCCACACGTTTTCAGACACCGAGGGAAAGTACAGGGAAATTGTTTGCTATCTCCATGAGGTGCCGAAACTAAGAACGAAGCCCAAAAGCCATTCACGATCAAAGCGCCTGTACGCTATATGTGGTCTTTTGTGTATCTTGTCTTCGTAAACGTCATTGCTCATTATCTAGACACGTCAATACTAAGTCGTGCGATAAAAAAGAAAAAAAAAAGAAATAAGGACGTCTATCGATAAAGTTAACATGTCAAATAGAGTACAAAATCCGATATTGTCGATATTGCAGACAAATGTTCCAGAGGGTCCTATGATTTCGCGCATGGCCTTTTCGTACCCTGGTTTCGCATTTAAATCAGTTTGGTTTCGTGTCCAGTGTTATTCCCACATAAAGACAAAAACAACAGAGTCACGGCTCTACTCACGCTTTGTAGAACATGACTTGGTCCCACAGGTGGCCCTGTAATAAGACACCGACATTCGCCTCGTTTCCTTGTTCCAAACGTGTTGTCGGAGGGACAGCCCACGGATGGAATGGCCCAACTCTCATTCATTTTATCCGATTTTTTAAAGACATATCTAGAGCGGAACGAGAGGTTGAAGGATGATGCCATGAAACTTCATTGCATGTTGGATCCAGTCCCTGCGGAATCCTATTGGCTCGAATTGCCTGTCTAAAATCAAGAACGTATTGAAATTCCACTTGAAACAATAAACATGATCTGTAGGCACTGGTGAAGTGCGATGCCTTTTGTCCAACCTGTGCAAGAATGATTTTAATATCACGATATGAGGGATTCTTGAAGATATCGAATGGGGCTATTGTTTTTTAAGCGGGATAATGTGAAATTGTCTTTGTCGCGCAAAAATTGTACATAACGTCTCATTAGCCAAAAACCATTACTTGTAAACCAGGTGAAGAAAGGCAGTGCCTGCCGAAATACTGGTAAATACAACAGATATTTCTTCACTGTTTGATCAGCCTTTCATTTTCGTTTGTTAAAAAATAGACGGCTGTCTCTATTGGATATTCATGATTTGTTAAGTTACTACAGTTGTTTATGACGTAGCTGTGCATACAACAGGATTGAAGTGACGCTCACCCGTAAGAACTGCAAATAAAAAGAAAAAGGAGAAAAGAAGGAAGAAGTCATAACAGAAGAAGCCTTTGGGATGTCTTCGACTTTGTTGGACCTCTTGTCCTCTCTTGTTATTGCATAACAGTTACTTGAAGACAAGATCGTTCAACTACTGAACAAGAACAATAGAAAATATTTACAACTGAATGGAAGCTTAAATTTCGTCGATTGCAATATCCTAAAATTAAGAAGACTTAACTGACAAAGAAAAACAACTGTGAATAGAAACTGTGGAAATTGTTAGTTTAATCTTGAGTTCAGAACCCTTCAACAAGCCATATTGAATTCTCATAGATATATTCTCTTTGTTTTCCAAATAAACAAAATATTGTCAGAGCATATGATGAAAATGCAAAAATGCTGTTTACACAAGATATCTGACCAAAGTGATTATCGTAATTCCAATTATTATTTTTCATTGACGTTTCTTTTATTTCTACTTTTTTCATTATCAGTCTGGGATCCCAGACTTTTTCAGTTATAAATTTGTATTATCCGTAATATCTCGCACACTCCAGTTTCTTCAATCAATGATTACGTGTCCAATGAGGGAACTGGCCAGGAATTTGAAGCAGTCGCATGCATGAATGCCTCGGTGTTCGTAGTAAAAACTGGCTGTAACATGTTACCAAAGAGTGCTGTTAAAAATCATTGAGTCTCTCCGAGTCAACAGTGAGTCAAGAAGTCGAGAAACTGCGACACTAACGTACAAAGTTCGGTTATGCTTACTACTGACGTGTAAGGAAATACTACACGTGGTCTTCGACATGTAATAACAGTTTTCACGCTTGATTGCGCCTGCGTAGCTCCTTTAGGGCTCAAAAACTCGATAAAGAATTAAAGATTTCAAAAGCTGTACATGTTTTTTGAATTTTATGGGCAGAATTTGCACATCTCAATAGAACGTCAGCTTTTATTCCCGTGCTTAATTTATTCAACATGGCATCAAAAGGGACCCACGCAGGTAACCATAACAGAACATTAACAGTTAGCGCTCTGGGTCCTCGTCTTCTGCAATATTAACCGTTAATTGAAGGCAGCCTTTCAGCTCTGGTAGTTCGTGTTGCATTTCGAGTCCAAACTCCGATATGAGTTTTCTGATGGTTTCCTCGTCAACATTATCTAAGACACTCCATTGATCACCGAGAAAATCGGACGAAGCTTTAATGGGGGAAGTGTGACACGTCTCTTTGGTTTCATTATTGTGTTCACACATGTCAATTCTGCTCGTCTCTGTTACCGGGCTTGCCACTGCTTTCGTAAACCTTTCGCCAAAGATTAGTCCAAAGGTGTATTATCAGAGTTCCAGATGTTTGAATCTCATTCAGCTATGTAACTTCTGTCTAGGCCGGCTTTAGGAGACCAAATTGCTCTTCACAAGGAGCCAGCCACCTCTAACGCCCACCTTAACAACTTTGCTTATGTTTGTGTTGACCTCGATGATATTTCGGTAACAGAAGGACCCCAAACGTCACTTTACACTCCTTTAGGGAAATTCAGCGTCTTACTGTAATGGTAAGTGGCATTTTTCATAGGCTGTATGCTCTGCTGAAAACTTGTCACGACATAAGATCTTAACTGCGACTCGGCTATTTTGGGAATGAGTTTTTTGTGTACATACGTACTTTTTAATAACAGACAAAATCGTCACCTCTGAGAACGTGCATAGTGAGGATGAATATCCCGAGACAATAGAAAAGCCCCCCTGGAGAGAGGGGTAAGGCCAAGAAGGGTTGGAAAGACGAACTGCAAAAAAATTTATTTTTTCCCTATTAATCAAGAGAAAATTGCGAAATATGCGGGGTTCAATCTTCCCCAAGGGTAACGAAACATTCCCCTAGTGCGTGAAGTGTTCTTGTTTGTGTTGAAAAACTGCTCATTTAACCCTCCCCATCCCTGACCATCCTTGATTTATTATCAAATCAGTAGAGCATGACTTGGATGTGGTTTAGCTATGCTTTGTTTTATCTTCACTTCGATAAATTTACAAGTTTCCTCTTAAAATATGAAGATTTTAATAGTATTATGTCACAAGCTTATCACGCGCAAACATTCTAGATGCCCATGTTCGTGAAAATGTGGTTGTTATATAACATAGAGAGTTATTTCTTATCACACGCCTACCTCCTTGGCGAGGATCAAATTATTCGTACTTTTAATTCTGAACCACAACCATCTTAGCATCGTTCCAGGGAAGTGATTGTGATAAAATTCCATAACTTGTTTGGCACTGTCAGAGAAAAAACGTGCAAGGATATTTTAAATATCATGAGCAACATGTCACTTGTAGAATAGAGAACAAATTTGGGCATGGTAACTATATCCTTTCTTAGGTTTTCTTTAATGTCAATTGTTAGTAGTTTCAAATTTAAAAAGAAAGGGTCAAATGATGTCCAAAGACAACGGAAGCTTCTTGGTGAAACTGAAGCAAAAACATTGTTTCCTTTA
Organism: Montipora foliosa; assembly: GCF_036669935.1. NCBI lineage: Eukaryota > Metazoa > Cnidaria > Anthozoa > Scleractinia > Acroporidae > Montipora > Montipora foliosa. Next base: position 15,003,706 of record NC_090871.1, read on the forward strand.
CAATTTTTCAAATTTTACAATTTTACGATTCAGGGGTCTCAAAAGTTTGTTCAGTTGTTACCCATCATTGAATACATTCTTCTTTTCATACTTCGACATCATTTAACTGTTGTCACTGCTATTTTGTTTGATGACAGCGCTTTGACAATTGTAACCTTGGTAACTTTAAAACGAGTTATGGCATTCTTTTGAAAAACAGACCTTCTGCTTGGAAGAGCAAAAAACAACCATCTTCAATGAAAGGGTTGTATTTAACTATAGGAGAGAAACGAAAAGTAGGACGCAACTTTCGAGGAAATATTTTAACCTAATATATTCAGTTGCAAGTAAGAAGACGTCGAGTCACGCGCCGTCATTGCCTTGTCACGCTATCGACCCCATCAATTCTCCGTAAAATGATCAAAAGTAACAATGCGCTCAATACTTGAAGGGTTTTCTTGACTTTCGAAACCGATTCCCTTCAAGTACTAATGGTCTCCCAAAGGGAGTGTTGCTATGACATTTTTTTCAAACCTATTCTCTGCTTATTTTTTGTCCTTACATTTCTTCTTCCCTAAGATATTTTGGCTTTATATCGCAATATCCCAGAGGAACCTCATCTAATGCTCCACGGACCTCTTTCCAAATAGCGGCCAAATTATTCTTTTGTTTTAATGCTAACAAGCCTTCCAGCCTCGCTATAGCTTCGACGGACAAATTTAAAAGAATATTTGTTTCAAAATGAGGGCAGTAGGTCTAAATAACATAAATACAAAGAATGTAAGGGAGGTCGCCATTTGTGAAAGTTGTATATTGAAGAGGAAAGTTCATGAGTCACTGCAGAAATTACAATAACAAGAAAGCAGAGCTCGAAAAGGAAAGAGACAGAAATTTGCCAATTCAAGCAAGACCACAAATCGGATGGAAGGTAAAAGCAGACCCCGAAAGGGGTCGCGAGCCGGAAATTATATTTTCGGGTAGAAGGCATGAGAACTCATTAGCGCCACTCGGCGGTCGAAAGTTCTAGAAACGACATGACGAATGAAGCTGAACTGCATTGCCTCGCGTCACTGGTATTTTGACTTCGTGACTACATCATGCAGAGGGCATCGTGGCGAGGCAGAATCGACACCTTACTTAGTGTACAAAGGGACAAAGTGACCCTGTGATATTGGAAAAAAAGGCGTTTTTTTCGTCACAAAACAATAATATCATTGATTGAAAGGGAAAAAAATAACCCTTCTCAGCTACATGTGCGGCACGCATTTCAGCACGTATTCTTGCGATTCTCTGCATAACAACAAGGTGAAGTCAGCGTGAGTAGGCGTAGTCACACGTTGCTAGGCAAATTTTGAAATTTTCGGCAACTTTAAAATTCTCGGCAACTTTTGTTTTTTTTATTTTTTTATTTAATTTTTGCGTGACATTTATTAGCTTTCGAAAGAAAAGTCAGCCAAATTCAACTGAGTGTGTGGACCTCAGGACTGGCCAATCCCAATAGAAAGCTAAAAAGAGCAAGGCTGATATAACGGTGAAGGAATATATTGAAAATTTAAGCCAATGTTTCGAACGGCACTGCCTTTTTTCATCAGGGTTTTACACGCAATGTCTACGGTTAACAAAGACGTTACAATTTGAATAGTGATATGGCGTGTGATTTGATACAGCCCTGAAGATAAGGATTTTAACAGACTTAACGGATACGGTATAATATTAATAAGAAATGATAATTGAAATTAATTAACGGTAAAGAAATATAAGGGAAAGGTGGATTACATTTCATCTTTTTTTAAAGGTTCAAGAGTGTTTGTCATGTTTATGAGATATGCTTCTCTTGCTTTGCGTACACTGTCACGATTGGAATGAATGAGCTCGAGTGGAATACATGTATTTGAAATGTCGTTGGCGGTGTGATTATTAGTGAGGAAGTATTCTGAAACTGTTGTAGGCTTGGAGACGGTGGTTGGTTTGTCGACTGGTCTGCGGTGCTCGTTAAAAAGGTCTTTGAATCTTTGTTTGGTTTCTCCAATGTATTGTTTAAGGCAACGATTGTACTGTAACATGTGGATGACATTTGAATTGCAGTTGATGTTAAAATGCGTAATATGTCTTGTTTCGCCTGTGCATGGAATGTGTAACTAGTTTGTCCGTCAGTAATATAGGTGCATGTAGAACAATTATTGTCACACCGGTAAGAACTTAGAGGTTGATTTTGTTGCGCGGTAGGATGGTGTACTTTGGCACGAACAAGGTAACTTTTGAGGTTGCTACTACGACGAAAAGCTACGAGAGGAATAGTTTTGAAGACATTGGCCGTTTTTATACTAGAGACGCATAATTCGTCTGGGACGAACTTGGGCAAACATTTTTTATGCGTCTGTTAAATTCGTCTAGTATAAAGACGGCCGCAAGACGTATTATGCGTCTGGACGAAGAATCTATTTTAGTGCGTCTTCGAAGACGCACTAAACTGGAAAGTTCGTCCAGACGCATTATGCGTCTAGTGCCCGTCTTTATACTAGACGAATTTAACAGACGCAGAAAAAATGTTTGCCCAAGTTCGTCCAAGACGAATTATGCGTCTCATATAGTTCGTCCCGTCTTTACACTAGACGGATAACATGAGAGACGCATAATTCGTCTGGACGGATTATGCGTCTCTAGTATAAAAACGGCCATTGTGACAACGAGGTGATGAAGTAAGAATGGTGATGTGCTCACGTATAATGACCATAATAGACGAAATGGAGCGAGTAAGTGGATTGTAAGTTACAACAAAGGGAACAAGTTTTGGTTTTTTGAGTGTGTCGGTAGACGTATGTTTGGGGAAACGTGCCTTGTTTATTGCAATGTTGTGTACTCGTCTTATTTCTTGTTTGAGGAAGTGGAAATTGTAACCGCGTCCGTAGAGATATGTTCATTGGTGCGAAGGGTGAATGTTTCGTTTGTGGAGCAGATGCGGCGAAGTCTGAGAGCTAAGCTGAAGGGAATAGAACGTTTCGTGTGTATAGGGTGGCACGAAGAATGTAACAGGTATTCTGGGTGTTGATGTTTGTCAGTAGGTTTGGTCATGATAAGTCAGTGGTAATTGTGCCGCTGAGGATGGAAACGTTGACATCTAAAAAAGGTGTGGATGTGAACGAGTGATTGCGTGTTAATTTGATGATAGGGTGAATTACGTTGAGGTAAGTTTGTGAAATTGTCGAGGTTCTCCAGTGAATGTGTCCATATCATAAAAATGCATGTGACGTCTATGTAGCGCCACCATATCTGAGGTTTGTGAGGAGCTTGTGTTAAAGCGTTTCAAATTTTCCAAGAAAAAGGTTGGCGTATGAAGGGGCTATTCTTGAACCCACAGCGGTACCGTGTATTTGTAAGTAGTGTTTGCCATTGAAAGAAAAGTTATTCATAGTACGTGAGAATCATACGTGTGAGGTCACAGAGTATTTCAGTCTTGATAATAGAATCGGTGCGGGTATTGAGAAAACGTAGACACGAGTCGATGACCTCATTATGTGGAATGTTGCTGTAGAGAGATGACACGTCAAGAGTAACAAGAGTGGCATTGTCATAGTTGTCCCAGTTGTTGAAGTTTGTTGAGAAAATGGGTGGTGTCTTTGATGAATGACTGAGTGGTGTGAGCCAAGAGTTTAAGACGGGGTCGACTAATTGTGGAAGACGTTCAGTGGGGTGGCGGTTTTCTAGAAACTACGGGTCGTCGGGGATTTCCCTGTTTATGTATTTTAGGTAGAATGTAAAAGCGTCCAGGTTTAGGATTGATCTGTAATGTCGCTGTTGATTATCTGGTCACGAACCATTCGTTCACTGTATAAAGTGACACGTTTTTGGATGTCATCGGTGACATCGTTGTCGAGAGGTCTGTAGAATTTGATGTCATTATTAAACTTGTCGAAGGGCTTTCGTTAATGTACCAGTTTATGTCCATTATGACCGTAGCTGATCCTTTGTCTGCTGACTTAATGATGATGTCGTCACGACTTTTTAAATGTTGTGATGGCTTCTCGTTCGAGTTTAGTCAAGTTGCGAAATATCGACATTCAGCTTGATAGCGAGGCAGCCTGAGGACAAAAACAATAGAAACACGTTGGAATGAATGTGAAAAATATCGACATATCTTCCACTTTCCTTTGTCTTTGTCCTCTAAACCTCTCTTTCAAGCTGAATTTTAACATATCGAAAGCTGCATATTACCAACAGTGGCCTGCTTGGTGTTGCATCCCTGTCCACGAGGTCAGCGGTATCACATCGTACGTTTTTCAAGATGGCGGACAACACTCTGGAAAGAATGTACAAATGAAGGCCCGAAATTCGAAATTCAGCAACTTTCGGCAACCTTGGAAATAAAATAGAAACTTTAGACACTTTTAGCAACTTTAGCAACTTTTTGGGAATTTATCGGCAACTTGTGGCTAAGCCTAAGCGTATTTCATTGGATACGTACCTCCCCCACACGAGATGAAATCATCGCGATAGACTTATGATAGTGAAAAGTTATATTTTAAGGACGGTGTCTACTAATTCAAAGGTATTTTTGCCCCGGTTTGTGATTATGCAGGAAATGTAGATCTTAACAAGTGTTATTGAAACCCAAAAAGAAAATTGGGGGTAACCAAGCATTTTTTAAAGATAATTGATGAATAACATTTTTAAAAAGCTTTAAAATACAAAGCAATGTATGGCGCTCTTTCTCAAATCTCTCAAAAATGCGTGGTTACCTCCGATACACGTACAGACCTTAGACCGATAGACGGATCGAAATGCACCTATCACTGTTTAGTCTTCCCAGCCAATTACCGTGACATCCAGGCTCAAGTGACAGTCGACCAATAACATCACTAATATCATGGGTGACAAATTACTCCTTAATTTAGGCGCGAAATTTCAGCGTTAATTTATAATTTCACAGTCATGTGAAATTACAAAATTGCCATGGTAACATCTCTTGTATCTCGATCAGAGCCAAGACGGCGTCTAGATTTAAGATAGTGACCATTGAAGAAGTTACGAAATTAAAAGAAGCGGCAGAAAATTTAAATACGTGAAAGAGCACAATTAACTGGGTGAGAATTTTTGAGAAGTGGTGTGACGAAAATAGCCTTGAGAAAAACCTGGAGATGATTCTTCCCGAGCAGTTGGATAAAGTACTCGAGCGATTTTACAATTACGGTTGTGAGCGTAATTTGTCACCCACGACATTAAAAGGTAATCAAATGGTTTTCTCGTGAAATTTGGGAAATAATTTCACTTGCGTTTTGTCAAAATTCTGATAATTTCCCTCGCCTAAAGGCTCGGAAATTATCAGAATTTTGACAAAACGCGCCTGAAATTATTTCCTAATTTCACTCGTCGCCATTTGATTACACATACGAATAAGTTGACCAATGACATCTACGACCGGAGTTCTTATAGTATCTACTGACTTTACACAAACCACTTGACTCTAAAGATGAATTCCGCTCAGGTTGTCGAAACGTCAGTCAATGTCATCTCAAACAGTCCGGCCTTCTCAGGACTACACTCACCCGGACGATCGTACTTTACTTAATGATGATATGACTCCTGGGTTCAAACCATTTACCATTTACGATTTGAAAGGACACAACCGTCTGATAATGAAAGGCTCATTTAAATGTTTCAGCATTTGCTAAACAATTATTCAACAAAAGTTGAACTTTGTTGAGCAAATCAAAGGTGCGCAGATGCCCTTCAAACGGTTCCAACACCTCACCAACAAAGGAGACAACACTTTGATTGCGAGGAAATAAGAACAAGAAACCAGACTCTATTAGTCCAGACTTATGGCCTGATCAGAGCACACATGCGTTCTACAAATGTTGAACGGAACTGTTCAAAGGGCTTCAATTCCATTCGGCATTTTTCTAGAAATGCATTTTCCGCTGGTATTCCAGAAATTAGCTGTGCTGTAATTATGGAAGACTTGTGATTGGTTGATTCCTGATATTTATATTCTGCTCTGACTGTTGTATACTCACTCACGCTATCGATCCACTCAGTAAAAGATCCCACCCTCCCGCCCGGCTCAGTATCATCCAGCTGTTTGATATTTCTTCTTATTCGTCAGCAGGCCGTAGAGATGTTCGTAACGAAGGCTAGCTTCCGCTGCTTCAATTGTGGCAAGTATGGCCACCGGGCCAAAGATTGCCATTCCGTTCTCTGGTCAGGAAGTTCATGTTACCAGTCTTACGGGTCCAATGCAGGTCTTTCTTGGAATAGACCAACAGGAGGACACCCAAGCTAGCTCATTAACGAGTGTTGAAGAAGACTTAGTGCAGGTACTTACAAGGAATTGTTGAGAAATTCGAAATTGAAAGCAGCAACTGAATCTCTAAACGTGAAGGGAAATCTTAAGACTGACCTTGAGTTTTGAAAGTCTATCTATCTAATTTTATTGTATCAATCACTGACAATGGTTATAGTCCGCAAAGTTAAGAAATAATAAGTCGACTATGCTCCATGCCGATTCCGGAGACCAAACCGTTAAAGAGCTCGTCCTTTCCGGTCGGGTCCGTAGGGTATAGATCGACGACCTCTTTTGGTTAACCCGTTATCAGTGTCCATACAATGATTATCAGGTGGCAAAATGAAGATATTGATTCTTGACTTGCAGCACGTAAACAAGGGTTTAGCTAAGCATAGAGTTTAGTACGATTAAGAGCAGGGAGGCGAGCAGGGAGCAGGGAGCAGGGAGGAGCTGGAGTAGGGAGGAGTAGGAACAGGGGGTGCTGGGATATGGCAGTGGTTAGATGATGATAGTATGGTTAGATCACTCGCCTCCCACAAATGTGGCCCGGGTTCGATTCCCAGACTCCGCGTCATATTTGGGTTGAGTTTGTTGGTTCTCTACTCTGCACCGAGAGGTTTTACTCCGGCTTTTCCCTCTTGTCAAGAGCCATATGATGTGATATGTAATAATTTGTGCACGACCCAACAAGCTCTTCAGCTTCAAAACATTATCGTGTGTAATGTTATTATTATTATTATTATTATTGTTATTGTTAAAGTGGTTATCATCACAACGAAAAGTGGTTATTATCACATTGGAATTTCCTGGCAGCAAGAACTTTTCTGGGGTTTTCCTGGCGACCACCTGGTTCTGGGGGTGAGCTGATTTACGTTTTACCGTCCTACCCTTTGGGTAAGAAAAACACTGGAGATCGGAAGGTATTTGTATAGCCATTTTTCTGTATGATGGTTGGGGGACAGTGCATGGCGAACAAGACTGTAGTATTACAGCGCAAGCTGCAAGACCGGATCTGGGCAGCGCTGAAAAATCGGTGTGGGAATCTACTCAAATTATAGGCTAGTTAGGAATTACCTGGAACTCGGTCACGGGCGCCTTGAAAATTGTCTGCCGACTAACTGCAATGATGATGATGATGATGATGATGATGATGATGATGATGATAATAATCGTTTATTTCACTCTCTTGCAGTTACGATATAAACTGAATTAACAAGCGATAATTACAATGTTACTACTAATACTAATAATGATAATAATAATGTACAAATTCTGATAACAGTCCAATATTACTAACTAATAATGTTCGATTCTAATAACAATCTTATCACATATGGTATTTGGTGTTAAAGAAGTCCTGGCTTCTTTTAGTTCTTTTCAGTAGTTTGGTAGGCTGCGGTGAGCCTGATCTTAAATTACTCGGTATAGGCTCCAACATCGGCAACTACCCCAGGAATGTCAATCGGCGTTCACTACTCTCCGCCATCTCTGTCATAATTACATAAACAATCTCGTCTATCCGATAGAGTGTCTTCATGAGTCAGCACCAGAGCTTGATCCGGATATCGGGGTAAATGATCTTAAAAGCCTTTTTTTGAATTGATTCAATGCTATTACAGAGGTACTCAGGAGTATTTTGCCAAACTTGGACGGCATTTTCTAGGATAGACCTAACACTATACTCCTAGAAATTCAATAAGTCCAATTTGTTCACACCCGCTCTTTTCAGAAGTCGTTAGGCATAGAGTCTCTTAGACGCCTTAGTAATAAAGTAATCTATATGATGATTACATTTGAGGTCTTCGCTGATAACTACATCTATGAGTTTTTCAGAGTAAACGCGCTCAATCTGACAATTGCCCACACATAACGATCTCACTACGACGTTTGGGTTTTTCATTAAGTTCACCATCATTTCTTTACATTTTTTGGGGTTAATTTTTATACTATGATTAACACAATATTCGTGAATATCACCGGCTAACCGCTAGATCTAACAAACTGATTGAATTACTTGGGATTATCAAAGGCTGTCGTATAGTCTACGTACTTGGTCCTAGGGCGCCAATCAGCAAGGAGACTGCTGTTGATCATGATAGCAAATAGTGTGATACTAAGCTTGGTCCCTTGTTGTCCTCTGCCATGAGTGTGGCGCCAGGGTAAGAGGGGGTTACTAGCCCTCTCTTCTTGGGTCCTATTAGTCAGGAAAGCTCTAATCCATACATAAGTGTTTGATCTATTTGAAGAGAACTCAGTTCGTGTATCAAGATGTTATTTATGATCGATGATATCAAATCCTTTTGAAAAGTCTGCAAAAAATATACGAGCACTACAATTTCCATAATCAACAGCCTCGTATATAGCGTGCAGTAAATAAATAGATCAATGCGTAGTTAGTCGAGTGACCTTTCCGGGCATACTGCCTAGTGTCCATACTGCGCTCAATTTGTTTCAGGAGTCTTCTATGAGAAAAGCCCTTCAAGACCTTAGCCAAACAGCTCGTGAGGGCTACAGGTCTGAGGTCACTTTTCAAGTCCATGAATAAAGAAACTTTCCGGACTGGCGTTAATTCTGAACACGGTTGATCAAATTATAGACGGGGATTTTGTGATTTCTGCCAGAGGATTGGTTTCGTTTACAAGATATGTCCAGAAACTTGACACGCAATCGCAAAAAATAACAAATAGAACAACCATGCGAAAGAAAAAGTTGGAGGCGCGGTGGAGTGCACTCGACTCCTGATCGAGTGGTCCGGGTTCGGGTCCTGGCCGGGGACAACGTGTTGTGTTCTCGGGAAAGACACTTTACTCTCATGCACGGTGTCTCTCTCCACCCAGGTGTATAAATGGGTACCGGCGAATCTAATGCTGGGGGTAACCCTGCGTTGGCCTTGCATGCCATCCAAGGGGGAGTAGAAATACTCCTTGTTGCTTCATGCTACAGTAACCGGATCTATAGGCCTTCTAGGCTCGTAGCAGACTTTACTTTACTTTATACTTCGCAAAAAAGGATACCGAAAAGAACAGTTACAGAAAAAATAACGAAAACAACAAATCAAGGGAGCAACACTGGCAAATGTAACAAATCATTG
>NC_090871.1:15018058-15028058 GCF_036669935.1 Montipora foliosa
GTCCTACTTTAAAATAAATTCTAAAACGATTTCAATTCATTCGTGTGTTACATTAAATTCGTCCTAGACGCTTTATCCGTCCTGAGAAGACGGATAAAATATCTTTAAAGCGCCATCAGTTTATCCGTCGCACCAGTGTAGCGTCGAATGAAATGCATAGATTATTTTCGTACATTATTAATTATTGCACTCCGGTTGAGAAGTAAATTCGATCCATTAATCCACGGTACAATTTATGTCTACGGAAGGACGAATTTAATGGAATATAATTCGTCTGAATTAAATTCGACGATAGCGCGACGTATAAACTAGGCCTAACGCTCGAAATGTCAGCTTTCAGGGGAGTGACCAATTTATCATATCGACACAGTTGGAAAACACATTTCTGTGTGGACACAACTATGCCAAGTGACTGAATTTTCCGTTTCTAAGTTAATTATTTTAATCATGTCCAAACGTTTTACTCGACAAAACTTCTGTCTGCTGTGGTGAGGTGAAAGGTTGTGCACGGTTCGTTTAAAATAAATATATATTTTTAAAATTTCCATTCAAAATGAATTGAAGAACGACAATTCTATTTGACTATTTGTCTTTTCCTATGTTTCCTCTTTTGGTAAAAAAAATCATACAGCGATGTTCAGCTCATACTGTATTCCGTTTGTACTGAAACGGAATAAGCACAAATGGAACCGCTTCATTTTACTGTGGTTTGCCCCAAAACACGTGGAAACATCTACCATGCACGCGAAAATGAAAGCAAAACGCTGGGCTTGTTTTTTATCGGGACGTTCTTAGCTGGATTTAACAAAAAGACAACAAGAATAAGATAAAGATAAAGAAAACTCCTCTTCAAGACAACAAGGAAATGTTTGACCCGCAGGCGTGTTTGATAATAAAAAAAATTGTGCACTTATGACGTGCGATAAATCTGCATGTTCCTTGTTTTGTGGTTTCAGACTCACGCGACCAGTGATTAGTGGCATTAAGAAAGAAAAGGAACTATTTTCGCGAGAAAAGATTTGAGGACGCTTTTCCTGAATTTTTTCCTTCGCGACTCGAGGATACTGATAGAAAAAACTCGAATGCAGAAAAGTGACGAATGTACGATCTTCCAATTGCTAACAAAAAATGATTCTAGAATTTTCCGGCGGTTCAGTGGAACAGGCCCCCCTGCAAATTTCTGTTAGGTGACCGTTTGCTGTTTGCCGTACACTTCGATCGCAGTGTCATTAACTGAATCTCCGTTTTTGACCGCAGTACCGTGATTGAAAAGTTTAAGATCTAAGACGAAAACGTCCCGTCAAGAGTCTTTCGTCATTATTTCATCTCTTTTATTTACGTCGTACAATATGAGCGAAGTATCCTGAAAATAAATTGACAACAAGCGATTCAGTTCAGAGTAAAAATAGAGAATAAGATATTTAATATTTTAAGATATCAGTGCGTCAGATATAATAATAAACTATCACATAAAAAAGAAATAAAATGTGGAGTTCCTCAAGGCTCAGTCCTGGGTCCTCTACTGTTTTTAATGTACATTAATGATATATGTGACAGTTCAAAACTATTACCTTTCATTCTTTTTGCAGATTATACCAATTTGTTAATGTCTCACAAAAATCTGGATACTTTGATAGAAAAAATAAATGAAGAATTAGAAAAAGTATCCATTTGGCTAAAATTAAACAAATTATCACTTAATCTCACGAAAACAAATTTCATGCTGTTTAAATCATCCAGGAAAAAAGTTGATCAGGAATTAAGAATTAAGATAAAATACCATTGTATTACTCAAGTACGAAGCACAAAATGTCTTGGTACAATAATTGATGAGCAATTAAAATGGAATGAACACATTAATTATGTAGCGAACAAAATATCTAGGTTAACAGGAATATTATGCAAAGCAAGGCATTACGTGACAAGATCTTTATTGAATTTATTACGCTTTAATTTACCCTCATATTTTTTATGGAAATGTTGTATGGGCTAATGCGTACCAGTCCCATCTAGACAGGCTATATAAACTGCAAAAGAAAATTACTTAATGACTATACAATCATAGCTCGATATCTTTATTTGATGAATTAAACATACTGAATGTATATCAAATTAATTATTACACCATTGTCATATTAACAAATCAATTCAAAAATAATCAATTGCCAAATTCTTTAAAGAACATTTTCAAGACTAATGAAGACGTACATAACTATTACACACGATCAACGAAAAAATTGCACAAGCCTCTAATTAAAACAAATCTTAGAAAATTAAGTATAAGTTATAAGGGAATAGATATATATAATAACTTGTCAAGTGATCTAAAAAGAATCCAATGTCAATCATCTTTTAAACGAAAACTAAAAAAAATTATCCTTACGAATCAAATATAGATATTCTAGATTTATATATTTCTTAATTTTAAATCTTGATACCAATTTGTATTTTCTTCTGATCTATCTGTTAACTGATTTCAGGCATATTTTAGTAGTGGCTATTATGTTACCTACAACATTGTAGCCTTATTTCATCAATCTGTAAATTAACTTACATATCATGCATCGCCTAGTTTTTATTAAGAGTTAGTAAAGGGGGTCTCCTAGATAAGCCTATAGAAAGGCTCCTGAGACTTCCTGCTCAATAATTATACTACGGTGATGAATGAAATATTGTAATAGGAAATGATCTTGGGCAAACAATGAAAAAAAAAAAAGAAAGAATAAAAGGTTCATATTTGTATACTCTCGCTGTCGTCAGAACCACAAACAGTTTGGCGATTTCAGGTCGTTGTGTGACCGCACACCGTATGCGCTAAAATACGTGCTGCTTATTACTGTTTGTGGAGTTTTCGTCAACGTCGCCGTTGAGTCCATACTATCGGGTGAGTGGGTTCTTTTCGTTTCATTCGAGAACACAGTGTGATGCCTAAGCAGGTTCACTGACAATAAAAATTAAAGAAAAAGCACAATCACAAACCAAAAGTTACGTTTTACAGTGCTCTTTTTTCGATAAAGCCCTTTTTTTAAAAACTATCCGCGTGAAAATTCAGTCTCCTGTCAAAAAAAGTCGTGTTAAAATAGACCCATAACCAGTTGTCCGTTTGAGAAGCCAAAGCTGGGAAGAACTATCAATGTTCAGAATTTAACGATTATTGAAGACAATGCGGAACAGACACAGCACATTTTAACCGCCAGTGCGAGACTGTTCCAGCTTCTGGTACTTCCCGTTACGAGCAAGCCTTGATTGCAAATTAAATTTTTAAAAATCCCTCCAAGAAAGCGCTTCCCAAGTCGTTATGACCTTGATAACGACAAAAACGATTGCAATTTAACGAAAGGCATCATAAGCACTTGCAATATGGTCACCACTGTTATGAACACTACTTTAACAGCAGCCAAATAAGCGGCCTGAAAAACCCAGCCTTGCACGGCACTTGTATCCGGAGAGGTCATAGGTTCATGGCGCTACTTTCTGCTAAAGTAGCGCTCATAACAACGATCACCATTTCAAGTGTTATCACTCTCTCCGCAGTTGAAATATATAACTTTTATGTCTTTTGTTCATCATGAAACCCATTCCCTCCGTCCAGGGGCCCGTTTCTCGAAACTAACTTCCAAAACTTTTGGTTGTCACAATTAAAAAGGCAGAGGTTTCAGGTCGTTAATTCTCACAACCATTTTTTCTTAACAGGCAGATGGCACTTTCACAAAGAGTTATCGGCGGGACTTTCGAGAAACGGGACATAGGGGTAAAATGGTTGACATTGTTACAATCCCCGAAGAAGGAGAAAAAAAAAAGAAAGCCTTTAATTTAACAAGATAAGTCTTAAAGGTAATACGTTTGCAAGGTCGACTGGCTGAGTGACTAATTGCAAAGTGTGGTGAAATTGTGTCGGGCTTCGGCATTCAGGAAACACCGAAGACAAATCCAGCCAGAGGTCGGGACGGGATTAGAAGGCAGGGCATGCGCATGGAGAACCAATTTCGTCGTCTTGCCTAGCTATAGCGCCCTTATTATTTTAAAGAAAGGTTGCTATCGAGTAAATTAAACTATTATAAATAGGTGATAACCTTATTACTGCCTTGAATTTCACCGGTGCGTGCGAGTTTTGGGGATTCTTGGTACCTCGGAGAACTCAATGTCACTGGTTGCGGATGTCGCTGATCCTTGCTGGGAATAGCTGCTTTCCGAAGGATGTGACTTTTGTCGGGATTCTCCGTCGACAGGGCTCCGACGGAAGGTGTGGTTAGAAATTTGGCTCTTCATGTAAAGCACCGTATTTTTCTCAGGATGCAACAGGATGATGTACATCTTAGGCACGAAGATGCACACAAGCAGACCAGTTGCCGAAATGATTGAAGACGAGCCAGACACCACAACAGTGTATTTCCCACGAATCGTCAAAGCAACTGGATAGAATGTCAGCCACGATATGACCAGCACATAGAGCGCAAACGCAATGAATTTGCCTTCGTTGAAATTGTGTGGAAGTTTCCTGGATTTGAACGCAAAGTAAACGCAGACGAACGACATGGTGACCAAAATGGCAACAAGCAGATAACGGCAGAAGCTTCCCGCAAGCGTAGACGTGATCTTACATCCGAGATAGTAAGATGTTCTCACGGATTTGTCTATTTCTGGGTGCGGAGGATCCAAAAGAAACCAGATAATGAGAACAAAAACATCCAAGCCCACAATACCGACAATGATAAGAATATGTTTGCGCTTCTCGATGAAACCGGCTTTGGTGAGTGCAGATCGCGGAACGCGATGCTCAAACAGATGCACAATACGCTTTGTCTTGACCCCAAGGACAACGACGGCAATGGTGTAAAAGATGTAACGCCACGCTTCTGATACTGGGCAGATGATAGCGTTGGGTTCTGCTAAGTTTATCAGGGCCCACAGATAGGTCATGGCAATGCTAAAGAGAAATAGGTAACTGAGTTCTCGATTGGAGGCTTTCACAATTGGTGTGTTGTTTTTCCATATGAACACACCACCGACAAGTACTGTAACGAGCACACCCAAGCAGACAATGAAGGTGATAATTATCCCTACGGGGTCGTCCCAGTGAATGCGCTCCAGGGGTACTGGGAGGCATTTTGTGCGTTCCTCGTTTGAGATGTGATCCACGGGACATTTAGTGCAATTCATGGCCCCATAGACGCTCGAAACTGTGTCCTGAGAACATTTGATGCATTGCCAACAGCAGTTTATCTCTTCCGTCTGTCGGTATCCCGGCTTACACTTCTCACTGCAAACCGATCGCGGGATTCTACCCATCACCCCATCATTCCAAACAATGGCACTTGAGTTGAGGTTGAGCCTCTGTGCTTCCCAATTCCCTACCGTCTCTACGCGGCCTCCAGTGTCTTTATCCACTCGGTAGTTTATGATACTATAAGTAGCTAGGGAGTCGCCGTTTTCGTCAAAAAAGACGTTCGACGTTTCAGTCGTGAAGTTGACTTTCTTCAAATATTCCAAGACATCTTTAGGCTGAACGTAAGGTCTTGTTCGCGGGCAATGGCTCATTGGAGGGGATTTACACTTGAAAATGGCGTCTAACGCATGTGCGATTGCGTACACAGCGTTGATAACATAGGTAGTTTTACTGTCATAGAGGCTCTTTTCAAAAATGTCCTCCGTGACCCTCAGGCTGTCGGAGCAACGCTTCTTGCCACCGGAGGGAGTAACATTGAAACTGCAATGATATTGGTTTTCCCAAAATACCCTCCACCAGGGGTTAGACCTGTAGAGGGATGTGCGTGACAACAGATATTGCTTATATGAAGGGACTGTAAGTTCAGTAAAAACAACCCCCAACATTCCCTTGAGGACTGGCTGAAGCTCTTTCTCGTGAATAACAGCGTCGTGATTTCCCCAGGCTTCACTAGCAATCCATATTTTTCCTTCCAGGCCCTGTCTTAAAGCTTCTCTTAGCACACTGAGGGCTGAGGTGCCATACAAGACAATCACGCCCACATTTTCCAATAGTTTCAGCTCGCCGATAATCTTTCGAATTTTGGCCGTTTTCTCGTCATTCATGGGCACGACATTGTAGTAAGCGATGCAGATTCTTTCGAGTTTGGAATGTTTTCGGAAGAATTCTATCCCCGATCTACCGTAGGCATCGTCAGTGGCAATAGCAGCCACGTAAGTCCAATTAAAATATCGGGCAATATCCGACATCACTTTGGATTGAAAGCGATCCGGGGGCACGGTGCGGAAAAATGATGGATATGCACTGCTACTGAGTTCGTCGCTTGTAGCGGCATAGCTGATAAGTGGTATATCCTCAACTTCTAACAAATTGGACACCAGAATCGATGATCTCGACGTTCCAGTTCCTACAACCGCGACGACCGGGGCCAGCTGACCCGAAGGCAAAATGCTGCACTTCTCGTTTAGTTGTGGACTGCCGAATGCAAATTTGTGAACATTTACGTAATCCAAAGTGGAGTTCATAGCGCGACGATTTATGAGGTTTGTATCCGAGATATCATATCCGAGCGTAACGTTAGGCAAAAGGGTTGTGTCGTTGTTGATTTGTTCAATCGCAAAGATCATAGCTTCGGCCAAAGACATATATTTTGACCTAAATTCTCCACGTACGTGAACGGGAAACAGTCCGCCGATGACAACTTCTCCTGACTTGCTAATTCTCAGTCCTGGGACAGTGTCGCTCGTTAAGGCTACCTGTGGCCAAACAAGGCTCAAAATCATCGCCAGCAAAACTCCGGAGTAGGATTTATCCAAACCACGAAATATCAACATCATTAGCGTTAGAAGCTGTGTTAACACCACTATGAATTTTGAAACCTCTTGGGGACAGCTCGGCTAATTTCTCCT
The DNA here is from genome assembly GCF_036669935.1 of Montipora foliosa. Classification (NCBI taxonomy): domain Eukaryota; kingdom Metazoa; phylum Cnidaria; class Anthozoa; order Scleractinia; family Acroporidae; genus Montipora; species Montipora foliosa. Next base: position 15,024,914 of record NC_090871.1, read on the forward strand.
TGTAATTTCTCCTTATGGCTTGATGCCTACAAATTAATGAGAGCACAGCACTGATTTACCAGGCGCTGGTTGCTTTTTCGTTTCCTTCTCGAAAGTGAAATTGTTTGCGGAAGTTTTGAACTTTTTGTCATGCACGTACACACCAGACGTCAATCAAAGTCAATCCGCTTAATGATTCAGTGCATCGGGCAGGATTCGGAACTTCGGAAGGTACAAACTTTTGTCAAGAGATGTCTCACAAGGGAACCAGCGTAAATAACCAGAAGGACACGATCTTGAAGCGTGTAACTTGCAACTCTTTTCCTTGAAGCAAAGCGGGGGATTTTAGGACACTAATTTTATGCCCAAATATGGACAAAAATAAGATCGATGCTCCACGCGTGTGAAAATGCACGAGATCCAAATGAGGAAAATTTTTTAACCCTAATAAAACCCTAGCTCTGAACCAGAGTTAATGAGCAAAGCGGGGGATTTTAGGACACTAAATTTATGCCCAAATATGGACAAAAATTAAATAAGCTCGATTCTCCACGCGTGTGAAAATGCCCGAGATACCTTACATCCAAATAAGGAAAGTTTTAACCTTAAAAAAGCCCTAGCTCTGAACCAGAGTTATTGAGGTTCTGAAATAACTTAATGGATTGGGCTGACGGCGTCTTTTTTCTGTCTACGAAAAAAAACTTGAAGTGCGGCATGGAGCGATGATAACCATACTTGTCGTTCGGAAGCATGTGAACAACCGGATAACGATCTTAAGCACTGATATGATATGGACATTTATAATTTTTCTTTTTACTTTCGTTATTTTTGCTATAACTGTTATTTTCGGTATGCTTATTGTATGGTTAATGTATTTGTTATTTTTGCGATTGCGTGCATTTCTGGACATATCTCCGTGTCGTTTACTGGCCAAGTTATCGCTAGGATCATGACTACACATTGAGTCATGCCAACCTTATGTGCTGATCAGTGGGATTCGGAGTTTCATCTTGATGAGTATTGCCACGAGGAATTGTATTTTTGAAAAACGAATATTGAAATGATCAATAGTAGAGACTGTTTCGTTAGTAAGTGCCACAGATGGAAAGGAAAGGAACTTATTTAGGTATCAAGTCTTCCAGCGCTAAAGCACTAATGAGGCCCTCTTAGGGGGGAGGGGGGTGCCCATGTCCTCCGTCTGAATTTCACAGCTAGCTATGTCGCAATTTCGGACATTCTTGTGTCACCTGTCGGACTTTCATTAATAAATTTTAGCTTGTTGCCCCTCTGACAATCCCCATTCGCTGGAACGACGCCAACGGAACATACGGCCTCTATCTTTAGTACTTTTAAGCCCAGGGTTTTGAGACCTTTTTTAATGTTTAATACCTATTCAGAGTACTTGGAATAGTTGTTGAAGTCAATGAACTTCCATCTGGTAAACTATACAAGTGAATAAAGGCCTAATCTGGTTTCTACAATTCTGATAGTGCAAGAGTCTAATGTTTCTTCCGAGTTCAACTCTGATTTAGTTGTCAGACTGTGCTTTTCTGTAACTATAACAACCCAGGAGGAAGGACATTATCGACCATTCATTATCTGCAAGGCACGCGTTTACAAAAGGTCTGTGAAAAATCATAGTTAGTAGAGTGGTTATGAAACTCGGCAAACTTCAAAGGGTTAAACAATAGCGCGGTCTCTGATGTTGAACAGACCCGTCACGTGACTCTGACCGTGCACAAGTTTGGCATTCCGACGACTCGCTTATGACTCTGATAGTGATGTATTTCAATAACTCGCTTACGATTTGGAACACCAAGATGAACGCGATCAGTAGAGATAGAAGTATCTCTGACAGACTGATGGAGTGCGCACGTGAGTCATGCAGGGAGAACATGATACGCAAAGTGGAAAAGTCCTCAAAGGGAGTGATGCACTGAATACGTCAATCACATGAAATGAATAATCAAAACAGCAGTAAAATGAGATGTATTTCTGTTCGCCTTTATTGGACCCTTATTAGCTATAATTGGCCATTATTGTTAACAATGATCATTATTAAGTAATTACGACGAATTGTTTACGCACAAATGTTCCGCAGTCCGCAGAACGTTCACAATTCTGAAATTCGCTGTCGGTCAGTCTTGACATTTGTGTCGCTTTTGCTAATTCGTTGTAATAGTCTGTGGGTCGTCGCCAGTTCGTGGCTATCATGTCGCCTGTTCAAGGCCATGTCGCTTGTCGGAATTTACCCCTAACAGGGCCTCACTAATTGGGGACACTGTACACTGAAATCAACAAATTAACGCAAATCAGATCAAATGTTGGTTTTTGAGGAGAGGGGAAAACCCGAGTACCAGAAAAAAAAACTCTCTTTCGTGTATTCTCTCGCCAGCCCCATCGGTCGCGGTTCTGTTATTGGTTTTAATAAAATGCTGACTATGTATGCCATAAAATGTGGAAAGACTGTTAAAGGTTGCAGGAAACTGAACGTAATTGAATTATCTTTACAATTCTTTGTCCCGGTGCTCGACGGGTCTCACGTCAAATGGTTTACGGATAATCAGGCCGCTGCTAAATTGTAGGGGTTGGCAGCATGAACCTTGAGCTACAAAGAATGGCCGGAAAAATCTTCGGCATCTTCATTAAAGACATTTACCCTAGTTGTAAGTTCACCAAAATTGGATCACAGAAGCTCACTCTTGTTTCAAGATTTTGTGTTGGCACAAATCGGAACTGTCATCTATTTGTCTTTTAATTAGTGATTGTTACGGACATTACAGTTATTTCAAGATGTTTTTCTTAATAATGAATTTAGTTTGAAAATAATAAGTGCTGAAATGGTGGCCTTAACAAACTAAAAGAGCAGCAGAAGAAGAATAGCCATCACAGCCAATTCATGCATGCAATGAAAAAAGACTGACTTTTCCTTACGGACATTACAATATACCTATACGGGTTATTAACCAGTTAAAATCTTCAAACTTGATTCAAAACTCTGAATTATTATAGGGAAGAATAAACAACACTCCAGACCTACTTTTATATCTGTGTTATTCTACTGAATCAACCGTTTGGCTTGTTTAAAAATGTCTCACGAATTTGAAACTTTGGCCCATCAGTTCTCAGTACTTCATGAGGCCCACATTGTTAGACCCCCACAGAG
>NC_090871.1:15033058-15045558 GCF_036669935.1 Montipora foliosa
GCTAAGTAAGGTTGTTTGAGAAAAACAACCGACACTGTTCTGGCACAGAGGGTAGGGTAATGCCCGTTGTTTACCACTGAGGGGGGATGATGAAGATTCGGTCTGATCGACACATAACTAACAACTGTGGTACACGATATTGTTTTGGTATCGTAAATCATTACAGTGTCATGGTAGATATGTTTGGTAGATACCCCCTGAGAAGACATGTGGTTCAGTAAAGTACTTAACGCAGAACGATTGAAGAAAATAAAAGCAAATCGAGAAACATTTAGCTTCAAGGCTGACAAGTTGATCATTTACAACTTCTTTTTCACCACAAGCTTAAGCGTGTACTCTGAGCTTCTGACAGCTTTCCAAAACCAATTTGCATTGAAGTCAATCCTTTTCCGGCGGGGTTAGTACCTGGATGGGAGACGTCAGGGATGCAACTTGCTGTCAGGAACATACGACCAAAAATTCTATTTTAATGCCCAAAAATACGAACTAAGCAAGGTACAGATTTTGTTAGCCTGCCTTACATGTATGCAAAACAAATATTGACGCAAAAGTAAATAAACAATGATATGTAGTTTTTAAGGAGAGCAGAAGGAACTTTTAGGAAGTGTCGATCGAGAATAAGACAATTTGCGAGATGAAGACATCATAAATTTTGTGCCACGAATATAATACAAGTTACCATCAGCGAAAAACATTTCGGGAGATTTTTGTACGTTCAATCTGCGTACTTTTGGTCGTACAAGTAAAATCACAAAATCGAAAGTGACATCGATTTTAGCGGCCGCCTGTGATCAAGTTACCTTGCGTGTTTAATATTGACAACTCACGAAACAAAGGATGCATCTGTGACAAAATGACGGCAAGACACCGGGTTTTTGTTAGTTTACTTTTTTTCTTTCAAGTTTTAATAAAGTTCGACAAGAAACATGTGCGAATTTAACACAAAGATCTCAATCGTTGATGTTAGCCCAGGTGTCAGCTGAAGTTAAGCTCCTCCGAATGAGGTTAGTACTTGGATGGGGGACAGCTGCGAAGTCGCCGTTACGGACATCAGTAATTCGTTTTTTTAAAACTTGATTTCATTTTTTATTTTGTTTGGCCGTTGAAAGCTATTTTCTTATTTTCTTTCTACGTCAAAACGGCTGAACAAACCGGTTCCCAAGAAATATTAGAGTATTCGTGCTATATATGTGCAAAATATTCGTTCTGTGCAAAATACCGTAATGTTCACAGCGGAACACACAAGTATAACTACGAAGCAAGATCCAGAAATAACGTAGAAAATTCTTACTGATACTGATAGAAAAAACTCGAATGCAGAAAAGTGACGAATGTACGATCTTCCAATTACTAACAAAAATTCTAGAATTTTCCGCGGTTCAGTGGAACAGGCCCCCCTGCACTGAAATTTCTGTTAGGTGACCGTTTGCTGTTTGCCGTACACGTCGATCGCAGTGTCATTAACTGAAGCTCCGTTTTTGACCACATTACTAATAAAAAGTTTAAGATCTAAGACGAAAACGTCCCGTCAAAATGTAATTTGCACAACGCTAAGTCTTTCGTCATAATTTCATCTCTTTTATTTACGTCGTACAATATGAGCGAAGTATCCTGAAAATAAATTGACTACAAGCGATTCAGGTCAGAGCAAAAATAGCGGAGAATAAAAGGTTCACATTTGTATACTCTCGCTGTCGTCAGAACCACAAACAGTTTGGCGATTTCAGGTCGTTGTTATACCGACTGACCGCACACCATAAGCGCTAAAATACGTGCTGCACGATTATTTCTCCTCATTTGGCAAATCATATTACTGTTTGTGGAGTTTTCGTCAACGTCGCCGTTGTAGATCTTAAAGTCCATACACTATTAAGTCTATTAATGACAGAGTCCATACTATCGAGTGCGTTCTTTTCGTTTCATACGAGAACACAGTGTGATGCCTAAGCAGGTTCACTGACAATAAAAATTTAAGAAAAAGAACAATCACAAACCAAAAGTTACGTTTTACAGTGCTCTTTACCATAAAGCCCTTTTTCAAAAAACTATCCGCGTGAAAATTCAGTCTTCTGTCAGAAAAAGTCGTGTTAAAATAGACCCATAACCAGTTGACATGTCCGTTTGAGAAGCCAAAGCTGGGAAGAACTATCAATGTTCAGAATCTAAAGATTATTGAAGACGACGCGGAACAGACACAGCACATTTTAACCGCAAGTACGAGACTGTTCCAGCTTCTGGTACTTCCCGTGACGAGCAAGCCTTGATTGTAAATTAAATTTTAAAAAAACCCTTCAAGAAAGCGCTTCCCAAGTCGTTATAACCTTAATTTAAGCTACAAGGATAACGACAAAAACGAAAACCGTCGCCTCGTGACAGGAAAACTGCTGACGGAGATCATTTTCCGATAGCAATTTAATGAAAGGCATTGCAAGCACTTGCAATGGTCATCGCTGTTATGAATACCACTTTAGCAGCGGCCAAATAAAAGCTTGAAAATTTCAGCCTTGCACAGCACTTGTACCCACAGAGGTCATAGGTTCATGGCGCTACTTTCTGCTAAAGTAGCGCTCATAACAACGATCACCATTTCAAGTGTTATCACTCTCTCCGCAGTTGAAATATATAACTTTTATGTCTTTTGTTCATCATGAAACCCATTCCCTCCGTCCAGGGACCTGTTTCTCGAAACTAACTTCCAAAACTTTTGGTTGTTACAATTAAAAAGGCAGAGGTTTCAGGTCGTTAATTCTCATAACCATTTTTTCTTAACAGGCAGATGGCAGTTTTACAAAGAGCCTTTAGGTCCCGAAATGTTATCGGCGGGAATTTCGAGAAACGGACCTAGGGTAAAACGGTTGACATTGTTACAATCACCGAAGACGGAGAAACATAAGAAAGCCTTCAACTTAACACGATAAGTCTTGAAGCTAATACGCTTTCTGGGTCGACTGTCTGAGTTATTATTTGCTAAGTGCGGTGGAATTGTGTTCGGGACTCGGGCCTCGGGATTCGGAAAACACCCAAGACAAATCCAGCCAGGGCATGCGCATGGAGAACCAATTTCGTCGTCTTACCTAGCGCCCTTATTATTTTAAAGAAAGGTTGCTATCGAGTAAATTAAACTATTATAAATAGGTGATAACCTTATTACTGCCTTGAATTTCACCGGTGCGTGACAGTTTTGGGATTCTTGGTACCTCGGAAAACTCAACGTCACTGGTTGCGGATGTCGCTGATCCTTGCTGGGAATAGCTGCTTTCCGAAGGATGTAACTTTTGTCGGTATTCTCCGTCGACAGGGCTCCGACGGAAGGTATGGTTAGAAATTTGGCTCTTCATGTAAAGCACCGTATTTTTCTCAGGATGCAAGAGGATGATGTACATCTTAGGCACAAAGATGCACACAAGCAGACCAGTTGCCGAAATGATTGAAGACGAGCCAGACACCACAACAGTGTATTTCCCGCGAATCGTCAAAGCAACTGGATAGAATGTCAGCCACGATATGACCAGCACATAGAGCGCAAACGCAATGAATTTGCCTTCGTTGAAATTGTGTGGAAGTTTCCTGGATTTGAACGCAAAGTAAACGCAGACAAACGACATGGTGACCAAAATGGCAACAAGCAGATAACGGCAGAGGCTTCCCGCAAGCGTAGACGTGATCTTACATCCGAGATAGTAAGATGTTCTCACGGATTTGTCTATTTCTGGGTGCGGAGGATCCAAAAGAAACCAGATAATGAGAACAAAAACATCTAAGCCCACAATACCGACAATGATAAGAATATGTTTGCGCTTCTCGATGAAACCGGCTTTGGTGAGTGCAGATCGCGGAGCGCGATGTTCAAACAAATGCACAACACGCTTTGTCTTGACCCCAAGGACAACGACGGAAATGGTGTAAAAGATGTAAAGCCACGCTTCTGATACTGGGCAGATGATAGCGTTGGGTTCTGCTAAGTTTATCAGCGCCCACAGATAGGTCATGGCAATGCTAAAGAGAAATAGGTAACTGAGTTCTCGATTGGAGGCTTTCACAATTGGTGTGTTGTTTTTCCATATAAACACACCACCAACAAGTACTGTAACGAGCACACCCAGGCAGGCAATAAAGGTAATAATTATCCCTACGGGGTCGCCCCAGTGAATGCGCTCCAGGGGTACTGTGATGCATTTTGTGCGTTCCTCGTTTGAGATGTGATCCACGGGACATTTAGTGCAATTCATGGCCCCATAGACGCTCGAAACTGTGTCCTGAGAACATTTGATGCATTGCCAACAACAGTTTATCTCTTCCGTCTGTCGGTATCCCGGCTTACACGTTTCACTGCAAACCGATCGCGGGATTCTACTCGTTACCCCGTCGTTCCAAACAATGGCACTTGAGTTAAAGTTGAGGCTCTGTGCTTCCCAATTCCCTACCGTCTCTACGCGTCCTCCGGTGTCTTTATCCACTCGGTAGTTTATGATACTATAAGTAGCTAGGGAGTCGCCGTTTTTATCAAAAAAGACGTTCGACGTTTCAGTCGTGAAGTTGACTTTCTTCAAATATTCCAAGACATCTTTAGGGTCAACGTAAGGTCTCGTTCGCGGGCAATGGCTCATTGGAGGGGATTTACACTTGAAAATGGCGTCTAACGCATGTGCGATTGCGTACACAGCGTTGATAACATAGGTAGTTTTACTGTCATACAGGCTCTTTTCAAAAATGTCCTCCGTGACTCTCAGGCTGTCGGAGCAACGCTTCTTGCTACCGGAGGGAGTAACAGTGAAACTGCAATTATATTGGTTTTCCCAAAATACCCTCCACCAAGGGTTAGACTTGTAGAGGGATGTGCGTGACAACAGATATTGCTTATATGAAAGGACTGTAAGTTCAGTAAAAACAACCCCCAACATTCCCTTGAGGACTGGCCGAAGCTCTTTCTTATGGATAACAGCGTCGTGATTTCCCCAGGCTTCACTAGCAATCCATATTTTTCCTTTCAGGCCCTGTTTTAAAGCTTCTCTTAGCACGCTCAGGGCTGAGGTGCTATCACAATACAAGATAATCACGCCCACATTTTCCAATAGTTTAAGCTCCTCGATTATCTTTCGAATCTTGGCCATTTTCTCGTCATTCATGGGGAAGAAATTGTCGTAAGCGATGCAGATTCTTTCGAGTTTGGAATGTTTGCGGAAGAATTCTATCCCCGATCTACCGTAGGCATCGTCAGCGGCTATGGCAGCCACGTAAGTCCAATTAAAATATCGGGCAATATCCGACATCACTTTAGATTGAAAGCGATCCGGGGGCACGGTGCGAAAAAACGATGGATATGCACTGCTACTGAGTTCGTCGCTTGTAGCGGCATAGCTGATAAGTGGTATATCCTCAACTTCTAACAAATTGGACACCAGAATCGACGATCTCGACGTTCCAGTTCCTACAACCGCAACGACCGGGGCCAGCTGACCCGAAGGCAAAATGCTGCACGTCTCGTTTAGTTGTGGACTGCTGAATGCAAATTTGTGAACATTTACGTAATCCAAAGTGGAGTTCATAGCGCGACGATTTATGAGGTTTGTATCCGAGATATCATATCCGAGCGTAACGTTAGGCAAAAGGGTTTTGTCGTTGTTGATTTGTTCAATTGCAAAGATCATAGCTTCGGCCAAAGACATATATTTCGACCTAAATCCTCCACGTACGTGAACGGGAAACAGTCCGCCGATGACAACTTCTCCTGACTTGCTAATTTTTAGTCCTGGGACAGTGTCCCTTGTTAATGCTACCTGTTGCCAAACAAGGCTCAAAATCGTTGGTAGCAAAAGTCCGGAGTAGAATTTATCCAAACCACGAAATATCAACATCATCAGCGTTAGAAGTTGTGTTAACACCACTACCAATTTTTGAAACCCCTTGGGGAGAGCTCGGCTAATTTTCTCCTTGTAAGATTATGGCTTGATGCCTACAAATTAATGAGAGCACAGCACTGATTTACCAGAGGCTGGTTGCTTTTTTGTTTCCTTCTCGAAAGTGAAGTTGCTTGCGGAAGTTTTGAACTTTTTGTCGTGCACGTACACAAATATTGACAAATGTAAGATCGATGCTCCACGCGTGTGAAAATGCACGAGATCCAAATAAGGAAAATTTTTAACCTTAAAAAAGCCCTAGCTCTGAATCAGAGTTAATGAGCGTCTGAAATAACCTAATGGATTGGACTGACGGTGTCTTTTTGCTGTTTAAAAAATTTGAATTGCGTCATGGAGCGATGATAACCATACTTGTCGTTTGAAAGCTTATGAACAACCGGATAACGATCTAAAGTGCTGATAAGGACTTTTGTAATACATTAATTTTGTTGCTTTCGTTATTTTTGCTATAACTTTTTTTTCCGGTGTGTTAATTATTGGTATGGTTGTTGTATTTGTTATTTTTGCGATTGAGTGCATTTCTGGATATATCTCCGTGTCGTTTACTGGCCAAGTTATCGCTAGGATCATGACTACACATTGAGTCATGCCAACCTTATGTGCTGATCAGTGGGATTCGGAGTTTCATCTTGATGAGTATTGCCACGAGGAATTGTATTTTTGGAAAAACAATATTGAGAAGATCAATATATATAGTAGGTGCCATAGTTGGAAAGGAAATAGAGGAACTTCAATTCTTCCAGCGCTGAAGCACTAATTGGCGACAATGGAAACTGAAATCAACAAATTAACGCAAATCAAATCAAATGTTGGTTTTTGAGGAGGGGGGAAAACCGGAGAACCAGAGAAAAACCTCTCTTTCGTGTATTCTCTTGCCAGCGCCATCGGTTGCGGTTCTGTTATTGGTTTTAATAAAATGCTGACTATGTATGCCACAAAATGTGGAAAGACTGTTAAAGGTTGCAGGGCTGACTGAACGTAATTGAATTATCTTTACAATTTTTTGCCCCGGTGCTCGACGGGTCTCAAGTCAAATGGTTTACGGATAATCAGGCCGCTGCTAAATTGTAGAGGTTTGCAGCATGAACCTTGAGCTACAAAGAATAACCAGAAAAATCTTAGGTATCTTCATTAAAGACATTTACCCTAGTTGTAAGTTCACCAAAATTGGATCACAAAAGTTCAGTCTCTTGTTTCAAGATTTTGTGTTGCCACAACTGAATCAGAACTGTCTTCTATTTGTCTTTTTGTTAGGGATTGTTACGGACGATAAAAGGTTTGGTGAAGCCCTTTAGAATAAATATAAGCAATATAAAAATAGAACGACCTTTCGATGACTCCATGTCATCATTATCGAGTTCGAAGTACATGACAGAATTGATTGTATATTGAATCCGATTGCGTGTTTAATCGGATTCAATTCGCGCCAAACTTTTTCCATATCAATTGAATACTTTAATACCCTTTCCAATTCCTTACATATTTTCACACTACTACTACTATATATACAATCAGTAGACCTCTTTAGCTTGTACATTTTGTTTTCCCATTTCAGACCACGTGATGTTTCTCTAGGGAAAACTTTCTTTCAAATGTCGTCCTATGCACGTGAATATGTACGCATAACTTATGAAAAAACAAAAGGAAAATTCCCTTGAGAACATCACGTGGTCTGAAATGGGAAAACAAAATGTACAAGCTAAAGAGGTCTATTCTATCATGTACTTCGAACTCGATAATGATGACATGGAGTCATCGAAACGTAGTTCTATTTTTATATTGCTTATATTTATTCTAACTTGTTACGGACATTACACTTATTTCAAGATGTTTTTCTTAATAATGAAATTAGTTTGAAAATAATAATAAGCGCTGAAATGGTGGCCTTAACGAACTAAAAGAGCAGCAGAAGAAGAATAGCCATCACAGCCAATTCATGCATGCAATGAAAAAAGACTGACTTTTCCTTACGGACATTACAATATACCTATACGGGTTATTAACCAGTTAAAATCTTGAAACATTATTCAAAACTCTGAATTATTATAGGGAAGTAGAAACAACACTCCAGACCTACTTTTATATCTGTGTTATTCTACTGAATCAACTTTGGCTTGTTTAAAAATGTCTCGCGAATTTGTAACTTTGGCCCATCAGTTCTCAGTACTTCACGAGGCCCACAATGTTAGACCACCCCCCCACCCCCCCCCCCCCCCAAACTTGGCATACATGTTTTGAAAGTTTGGGCGTTTATTCTCTTGAATGAAATACAATTTACAGGGCACAGATACATCTGAAGACATCTCTCCAGAGTCTTTCAATACGTTGATTGTGACTGGATCGGAACTGTCAGCAATGTGACTGCCCCTGTTTAATGCAACATCGATATTTTCGTCCTCTTTGTCAGACCTAACAGGAGATGGCCATCCAAATCTCTCTGTAGGTTCAATGAAGCACTAACCAACAGTTGCTGCGCGATTATTATTGGAGCATTTTAGGTAAACAATGAGACGCTTGTGACCATCGATTCCGCCATGTATAACCACCATTCTCCACCGTATGAAACAATGCAACCCATATGGCTATATGCCAAAGCGAATTAGCATTTGGCATACGGTAAGTACGTCTTTCGACAGTATGAAGTTGTCTTACAAAGCTGTGTATCGGATCAACACGCAACAGCGACTCCTTTAATCTCTGTAGTGGAACCCGTACACCCATTCTGAGGAAATGTCCTGACAGCATTCAAAATCCACTTGTTGGATACTTTGAGATTAAGTGACGCATTACGTCGTCCAGATCACAGTCTGGCAATTGAGAGTACCTAGCCCTCTTTTTACATATTTGGAACTCCTGATATCTTGTGTAGAGAGTTCTTCGACTTATAAGCAAAGTTTGCACAATTTCCTCAATACTACGACCGACTGAAATTAAAAACTCTACCTGTAATGATCAGGATTTATGAAAATGAAAGATTTTTCCTTACTACCAGAACGTATGCATTCCCGTGTAAGAGCTTCTGTTGGCAGTGCCAAGTTCATTACTTCCGTGGTAAATAATTTGTGCTCCCATCGACACAACAAGAGAATTTCTCCAGACGTTCGGTCCCCGTAATTGTTTCGTTGTAAACAATGTCTTGTATGATACAATTTTGAAGGCTATGAACGGTTCGCAAAACATAACCAGCATCTTGCGTTCCTTCGTGAGCAGCACATTGCTGCAAAAGAGAATCAATTGCTTCCAGAAAAGACCAAATTTCTTCCTACATTTTGTGTAATTCGGATTGATCAGCAAGTCGTCTAGTTCTTTCTCGAGATTTGATTGGTTGCTAAAATTGCTAGTCGATAATCAATGGATATTAGCACTAGCGAAAAAAACGAAAACCTAGCAGGAAAGATTTGTGGCTTAACAGTTGCGATTGAAATGGCTTAACGATTTGTGGTTAACAGTTGCGATTGAAGTTGATCGTGACTCTTTGTACTTTAACGGTGGCGATTTTTTCCCAGGGGTTACGATTGCAATTTAACATCAAAGATTTTTATTTTTTCAGTTACGATCACAGTTTAACACCGACGATTAGTAATCCTGCACTAACGCGATTGTGGTTTTAACACCAACGATTAGTAATTCTGCACTAACGATTATGGTTTAACACCAAGGATTAGTAATTCTGCACTAAAAATTGTAGATTTACACCGGCCATTTGTAATTTTGGCACAAATGGCTCTCCATACATGTAACAGCACACGAATCACAATCCGACAGCTGCACTGAGTTGTCAGTTTTACGGAAAAAGAATGTTTGTATGTGTTTTGTCTTTCCCTATTATCATACCATGTTAATAAAAAGATGTTGAGAGTCATTAAAACACAATATTTAAAGAGCGCTTTTTTGTCAAATTTTAATTTGGCTTCGCAAGTGGACACAAGTGTGGATAAAGGGGTTTCGCTTCTAAAGACATTGTGATGAGGGTTCGGTGGGGAAGTGAATACAGAAATAGAGGATTTTGTCTTCGAGTGCTGATAGTATCTCTCATGAGTGAGCGCAGCAGCGATAAAATTAGAATCCCCAAGCGGCCATGCAATGTTCTGTTTATTATATACAGGTTCGGCCAGTATACCCGAAAAAATTTCGCCAAAATACCCAAAAATACCCAAAATTCATCCAAATATACCCAAAATTAATGGAAGCATTGTATACTGTATACCTGCATGAAATTCAAAGAAAGTGATATACCGAATACCCTTATTTAAGCTGCAATATTCCCTACACCCGATTGAAAAAGCCCCTGTAGCCCCTGTATACAGTATATCCAAAAACCCTGACCGAACCTGTATATAGATATTGATGAAATGCCGCAGATTAAAAAACAACTTGTTTTATTTGTGTTCGAATTGGCGCCGGTAAAAGTGGTCACCGACAACACCGAAACAAGATAATGAAAGTTATAAAAAAACAAACCATGAGAATGTCAAATTGTGCAATAAAAATGTAAATTTAGTCGAGAGGAATTATATTTCATCATAAACAGAATTTTAGTTTCTAAAGAAACTGACGCTCGAAACGTCACCTTTCCAAATCTTTCACGGTGGTTATTCAACTTTTATCAACTCGTTTGATAAAATAAATTTCTGTTTCAATCTCCCACCGACGCAGCACCACAGTTTCTTTAGAAACTAAATTTTTTTTAAAAATATATATTTCATCATAAAATGGATTTATCAACTAATGTACTGAGTTGATGTGCTAAATTCACTAACGTAAAATAATTTGAGAGGTGACATTTCCAGCGGTCGTCCTTAGCTCCGTCTAAGGCCAACGCTCACAAAGGCGAGGCTAACGCTCAAAATGTCAGCTTTCAAATTGCTTTTCGGGGAGTGACCAATTTACCACATCGACACAGTTGAAAACCCCATTTCTGTGTGGACACAACTGTGCCAAGTGAAACGAATTTTCCGTTTCTAAGTAAATCATTTTAATCATGTCCAATTCCATTTCCATTCAAAATGAAACAAGAACGACAATTTAAAAAATATATTTATCTTTTCCTGTTTCCTTTTTTGACAAAAGACGACAACGTTAGTGCCCAGCTCATTCGGTTTTTGTCTTTTCCTGTTGTTCCCGTTTTCTTGTTAAAAAATTATACAACGATGTTCAGTCCATACTGTATTCCGCTTGTACTGAAACGGAACAAAGACAAACGCAATTGCTTAATTTTGCTGTGGTTTGCCCCAAAACACGCGGAAATATCTACTATGCACGCGAAAATGACGCGGCAAAAAACCGGATTTAATTTTAATCGGGACGTTCTCTGGATTCAACAGAGAACAAGTATTATTTTTATGGTATTTTTCGGATAAAAGAAAAACTCTTCTTCAAGACAACAAGGAAATGTTTGACCCGCAGGCATGCTTGATAAAATACTTATTGTGCGCAGATGACGAGCGATAATCAACGTGTTCCTTGTTTTGTGATTTCAGACTCATACGATAAGGTGATTACAAAAAAAAAGGGAATGTTTGCTCTAGAAGAGATTTGAGGACGCTTGTCCTGTAATTTTTCCTTGGTGACTCGACGATACTAAAACGAAATCCGAGTGCAGGACTGGCGAACGAACGACTTTCCAATTACTGGCAAAAATTTTTAAATTTTCTGCGGTTGGTACAGGCTCGGAAAAAATCGTTTCGTTTCGTCGTTGTTCTGCCCTTGCGCCGCGCAAGCTAGCATGGCAGCCGAGTTGTAGGCTTTTTTACATTATGCTTTTGTTTCCCCACTAAAATGCTCCACCTTAATGCTCCAGTTCTGCCACTAAAATGCTCGTTCTCCCCCAAAAAGGTCACTAAAATGCTGGGATAATGCTCATTATACCAACGGTTTTTTAATTAATTTCAACATTTTTAACATGGTGTTAACTGTTAACACTTAAAAAAACGTACGCCTTGTCAGGATTGTTACTTTTTTAGCTGACTGATCTGACATCGACAACACAGACCGAACGCGGGGTGCACACTAGCTGGGTCACAGCCACGGCTCAAGGAGTCACAAAGAAAACAAATATGGCTGCTTAGACTCTTGAAATGTAAAACCGCTGACTTGTCCTCAGTCTCCACTCAGCTCTATCAGAGTGGCATTTGCCTCTTTTTTTTTTTGTGAATTTGGGTTTTAATCTTCATTTTCTCTTATAAAAATAATATTTTTTTGGTTTCTCGAAAAAAAAAATCCCGGGAAAATGTCACTAAAACGCTCGAATAATGCTCAATGCTTTTGCCTCACTAAAATGCTCGAAAAAATGCCTGCATAATGTACAAAAGCCTACCGAGTTGGTGGTTGTTTGAGGGTCTCAATGGGGTTAAGCCTGTGGCGTGAAACGTCCAAAAAATTAACCGTGTGTCGTGAAAAAGGGAAAAAATTAACCGTGTGTCGTGAATTATTTTCTCCAGA
The DNA here is from genome assembly GCF_036669935.1 of Montipora foliosa. NCBI lineage: Eukaryota > Metazoa > Cnidaria > Anthozoa > Scleractinia > Acroporidae > Montipora > Montipora foliosa. The sequence goes on from NC_090871.1 coordinate 15,045,418, forward strand.
TAACCGTGTTGTTTGTAGCTTTTCCTAAGCTCTGAACAATTATTTGATGTAAAAATTAAGCGTGCACCGTGAAATCGCGAAATTTTTAACCGTGTACCGTGTTTGCTACACTCCCATTGAGACCCTCTTATTTGGGATGAG
>NC_090871.1:15050558-15063058 GCF_036669935.1 Montipora foliosa
TGATGACGACGAGCCAGACATCACAACAGTGTATTTCCCGCGAATCCATCAAAGCAACTGGATAGAATGTCAGCCACGATATGACCAGCACATAGAGCGCAAACGCAATGAATTTGCCTTCGTTGAAATTGTGTGGAAGTTTCCTGGATTTGAACGCAACGTAAACGCAGACAAACGACAATGGTGACCAAAATGGAAACAAGCAGATAACGGCAGAAGGTTCCCGGAAGCGTAGACGTGATCTTACATTCGAGATAGTAAGATGTTCTCACGGATTTGTCTATTTCTGGGTGCAGAGGATCCAAAGAAACCAGATAATGAGAACAAACATCCAAGCCCACAATACCGACAATGGTAAGAATATGTTTGCGCTTCTCGATGAACCGGCTTTGGTGAGTGCAGATCGCGGAACGCGAGGCTCAAACACATGCACAACACGCTTTGTCTTGACCCCAAGAAACAACGACAGCAATGGTGTAAAAGATGTAAAGCCACGCTTCTGAGACTGGACAGATGATAGCGTTGGGTTCTGCTAAGTTTATCAGGGCCCACAGATAGGTCATGGCAATGCTAAAGAGAAATAGGTAACTGAGTTCTCGATTGGAGGCTTTCACAATTGGTGTGTTGTTTTTCCATATGAACACACCACCGACAAGTGCTGTAACGAACACACCCAAGCAGGCAATTAAGGTAATAATTATCCCTACGGGGTTGTCCCAGTGAATGCGCTCCAGGGGTACTGGGAGGCATTTTGTGCGTTCCTCGTTTGAGATGTGATCCACAGGACATTTAGTGCAATTCATGGCCCCATAGACGCTGGAAACTGTGTCCTGAGAACATTTGATGCATTGGCCACAACAGCTTATCTCTTCCGTCTGTCGGTATACCGGCTTACACGTTTTCACTGCAAACCGTCGCGGGATTCTACCCGTTACCCCATCGTTCCAAACAATGGCACTTAAGTTGAGGTTGAGCCTCTGTGCTTCCCAATTCCCTAACCGTCTCTACGCGTCTTCCGGTGGTCTTTATCCACTCGGTAGTTTATGATACTATAAGTAGCTATGGAGTCGCCGTTTTTATCAAAAAAGGCGTTCTACGTTTCAGTCGTGAAGTTGACTTTCTTCAAATATTCCAAGACATCTTTAGGGTCAACGTAAGGTCTCGTTCGCGGGCAATGGCTCATTGGAGGGGATTAACACTTGAAAATGGCGTCTAACGCATGTGCGATTGCGTACACAGCGTTGATAACATAGGTAGTTTTACTGTCATAAAGGCTCTTATCAAAAATGTCCTCCGTGACTCTCAGGCTGTCGGAGCAACGCTTCTTTCCACCGGACGGCATTACATTGAAACTGCAATCATATTGGTTTTCCCAAAATACCCTCCACCAGGGGTCAGACCTGTAGAAGGATTGGCGTGACAACAGATATTGCTTATATGAAAGGACTGTAAGTTCAGTAAAAACAACCCCCAACATTCCCTTGAGGACGGGCTGAAGCTCCTTCTCGTGAATAACAGCCTCGTTATTTCCCCAGGCTTTCACTAGCAATCCATATTTTTCCTTCCAGGCCCTGGCTTAAAGCTTCTCTTAGCACACTGAGTGCTGAATTGCGACCACAATACAAGAGAATCACGCCCACATTTTCCAATAGTTTAAGCTCCTCAACAATCTTTCGAATTTTGGCCGTTTTCTCGTCATTCATGGGGAAGAAATTGTCGTAAGCGATGCAGATTCTTTCGAGGTTGGAATGTTTGTGGAAGAATTCTATCCCCGATCTACCGTAGGCATCGTCAGCGGCTATGGCAGCCACGTAAGTCCAATTAAAAATATCGGGCAATATCCGACATCACTTTGGATTGAAAGCGATCCGGGGGCAACGGTGCGAAAAAACGATGGATATGCACTGCTACTGAGTTCGTCGCTTGTAGCGTCATAGCTGATAAGTGGTATATCCTCAGCTTCTAACAAATTGGGACACCAGAATCGATGATCTCGACGTTCCAGTTTCCTACAACCGCAACGACCGGGGCCAGCTGACCCGAAGGGAAAATGATACAAGTCTCGTTTAGTTGTAGACTGCTGAATGCAAATTTGTAAACATTTACGTAATCCAAAGTGGAGTTCATAGCGCGACGATTTATGAGGTTTGTATCTGAGATATCATATCCGAGGCGTAACGTTAGGCAAAAGAGTTGTGTCGTTGTTGATTTGTTCAATTGCAAAGATCATAGCTTTCAGCACAAAGACATATATTTCGACCTAAATCCTCCATGTACATGAACGGGAAACAGTCCGCCGATGACAACTTCTCCTGACTTGCTAATTCTTAGTCCTGGGACAGTGTCGCTTTTTAAGGCTACCTGTTGCCAACAAGGCTCAAAATCATTGGCAGCAAAAGTCCGGAGTAGAATTTATCCAAACCACGAAATATTAACATTCATCAGCGTTAGAAAGTTGTCACTATCAATTTTGAAACCCCTTGGGACAGCTCGGCTAATTTCTCCTTATAAGAATAGGGCTTGATGCCTACAAATTAATGAGAGCACAGCACTGATTTACCAGAGGCTGGTTGCATTTTTGTTTCCTTATCGAAAGTTAAATTGTTTGCGGGAGTTTTGAACTTTCTGTCATGCACGCACACACCAGACGTCAATCAAAATCAATCAATTAATGATTCAGTGCATGGGGCGCGATCCGGAACTTCGGAAGGTACAAACTGCTGTCAAGAGATGTCTCACAAGGGAACCAGCGTAAAATAACCAGAAGGACATGATCTTGAAGCATGTAACTTGCATCTTTTTTCCTTGGAACAAAGCTGGGGATTTTAGAACACTAAATTTATGCCCAAATATGGACAAAAATAAGATCGAAGCTCGACGCGTGTGAAAAATAAGGAAATTTTTAGCCTTAAAAAAAAGCCCTAGCTCTGAACCAGAGTTAATGAGCTTCTGAAATGACCTAATAGATTGGGTGCTGACGGGCGTCTTTTTGTTGTTTACGAAAAAAAAAAAATGAATTGCGGCATGGAGCGATGATAACCATACTTGTCGTTCGAAAGCTTGTGAACAACCAGATAACGATCTTAAGCACTGATGTGGACATTTATAATACACTTATTTTGTTTACTTCGTTATTTTTCCAATAACTTTTATTTTCGGTATGTTTATCATTGGTTATGGTTAATGTATTTGTTTTTTTTTTGCGATTGGGTGCATTTCCGGACATATCTCCGTGTCGTTTACTGGCCAAGTTATCGACTACACATTGAGTCATGCCAACCTTATGTGCTGATCAGTGGGATTCGGAGTTTCATCTTGATGAGTATTGCCACGAGGAATTGTATTTTTGAAAAAACAATATTGAAATGATCAATAGTAGAGACTGTTTCGTTAGTAAGTGCCACAGCTGGAAAGGAAAGGAACTTATTTAGGTATCAAGTCTTCCGGCGCTGAAGCACTATTGGGGACACTGTAAACTGAAATCAACAAATTAACGCAAATCAGATCAAATGTTGGTTTTTGAGGAGAGGGATAACCGGAATACCAGAGAAAAACCTCTCTTATCGTGTATTCTGGCTTTCCATGCCCCATCGGTTGGGGATTCTGTTATTTTGGTTTTAATAAAATGCCTGACATATGTATGCCATAAAATAATGGAAAGACTGTTAGAGAATGTGCGAAGAGGGCTATACGTGGATGGTAAACCCTGAACGTAATTGAATTATCTTTACAATAGATTGATCCGAGTGCTCGACGGGTCTCACGTCGAATGGTTACGGATATATCATCAGGGCCGGCTGGGGGGGGGGGCTAAATTGTAGGGGTTGGCGAAGCATCAACCTTGGGTGGTAGTCTAACAAAGAATGGCCAGAAAAATCTTCGGCATCTTCATTAACCATTTACCCTAGTTGTAAGTTCACCCAATTGGATCACAGAAGTTCAGTCTCTGAACATTTATCTTAAGATTAACAAGTCCAGGGTCCGAAATTCGGACCCTTTCTTCGATTTGAGTGAAAAGAAGTTTTAAAAAAAAAACACGATCGTTGAAAATGAAGACTTACAAGTCTAGGGGCCCGAAATTCGGACCCTTGCTTTAAGTGAATGAAAATAAGTTAAAAACTATCGTTTAAACCATGAAAATGTAAAATTTAGAAGTCCAGGGGTCCGAAATTCGGACCCTTGCTTCTGTGTATCTAAAATTCTAATAAATAATTGTAATGTATAGGTTTTTTTTAGCATGCAAAACCTCCTCGAAGTTCGTACCCTTTTTTTAAAGTGAATGAACAGGGCTAACAAACTGTTGGTTAAAATTGCGAGATTCTTAAATATGGAGCTCCGAAACTCGGAATCTTGCGTTACTGTTTGGATTCACAAAGGTTCTTGAAAATGCATCTGTTTGAAAAATATGAGTACGAATTTTGAAGCCCACAGTTAACATAAAGAGAAAAATAATCCAGATTAAAACGAGTCATACTTTTTGATGTAACATCATAATTTCTGAACAAATTTGTAACAGAATTTATATTTTCGTCACTCAATTACTTTGAATTTAGAGATTTTACAGACTACGGATCTCAAAAAAACACCAAGAATAAAATTCTACTGTATTTTAAAATTGAGAAAACATCAACGCAAGCATGAAAAATTCCGGGTTTACCTATACAGGATAGACTTATACAGAGCTGGGAAGAACTATCAATGTTCCGAATCTAAAGATTATTGAAGACAATGCGGAACAGACAGCACGTTTTAACCTCAAGGGCGAGACCATTCAGCGTTCTGGTACTTCCCGTGACGAGCAAGCCTTGATTACGAATTAAATTTAAAGAAAATCCCTCCAAGAAACAGAAGAAAAGCGCTTCTCAAGTCGTTATGACCTTAAGCTACAAGGATAACGTCAAAAACGAAAATCGTCGCCTCGTGACAGGAAAACTGCTGACGGAGATGATTTTTCCGATAGCAATTTAATGAAAGGTATTGTAAGCACTTGCAATGGTCATCGCTGTTATGAACACTTCTTTAGCTATATAGCAGCGGCCAAATAAAAGCTTGAAAAATTCAGTTAACTGAATAGAGTGTGTAATGTGAAGGGCTAGATTTCTATCCCATATGAACCATGTGAGCGTTAGCCCTACTGATGGAAATGGGCCCACACAGGGACAGAGAAAAAACTCTGACCAGGGGTGGGAATTGAACCCACGACCTTCGGGTTTAGATCCGCCGCTCCAACCGACTGAGCTACAAGATCAGACAGAAGGCCGTGGGAACTGAAGATGTTAAAGTCACGGCAATGAACATGTACAGTACAAGGAAAGGTTACGTTTATACAAACGTTGGCCGTGTAGCACTTATACTTTAAACAGGAATAGAGTGCAATGTGAAGTGTTAGATTTCTATCTCATATGAACCAGTGAGCGTTAGCCCTACTGAGGGAAATGGGCCCACACAGGGACAGGGACATTGTACTTGTACATGTCATTGCCGTGACTTTTAACATCTTCAGTTCCCACGGCTGCTGCCGCTCTGACCTTGTAGCTCAGTCGGTAGAAGATCTAACCCGAAGGTCGTGCCGTTCAATTTCCCACCCTGGCAGAGTTTTCTCTGTTCCCTGTGTGGGCCCATTTTCCATCAGTAGGGCTACGCTCACATGGTTCATATGGGATAGAAATCTAGCACTTCACATTACACTCTATTCTTAACTCTGTTTAAAATATAAGTGCTACACAAAGCCAAACGTTTGTGTAAACGTAACCTTTCCTTGTACTTGAAAAATTCAGCCTTGCTCAGCACTTGTACCCACAGAGGTCATAGGTTCATGGCGCTACTTCGTCTGCTAAAGTAGCGCTTATAACAACGATCACCATTTTCAAGTGTTATCACCCTCTTCGCAGTTTGAAATATATAACTTTTATGTCTTTTGTTCTTCATAAAAACCCATTCCTCCGTCCAGGGACCTGTTTCTCGAAACTAAGTCCCGAAACTTTTTGGTTGCCATAATTTGTCCGCAGTATCTTAAGAAGGCAGAAGTTTAGGTCGTTAATTTTCACAAAAAGCTATTTCCTTAAACGGGCAAATGGCAGTTTCACAAAGGGCCTTTAGGTCCCGAAACATTATTGGCGGGACTTTCGAGAAACGGGAAATAGGGGTAAAACGGTTCAATACCCGAAGACGGAGAAAAAGAAGAAAGCCTTTAATTTAACACACCATAAGTCTTGGGGGCGACTGGTTGAGTGACTAATTGCCAAGTGTGTGGAATTGTATTCGGGACTCGGGCTTCGGGATTCAGGGAACACCGAAGACTAATCAAGACGGTCGTCGACGACGGGATTAGAAGACTGGGCATACGCATAGAGAACCAAGTTCGTTGTGTTGCCTAGCGCCCTTATTACTTTAAAGAAAGGTTGCTATCAAGTAAATCAAACTATTATAAATAGGTGGTAACCTTATTACTGCCTTGAATTTCACCGGTGTGTGAGAGTTTTGGGGTTCTTGATACCTCGGAGTACGTGGTTGCGGATAACGCTGATCCTTGCTGGGAATAGCTGCTCTCCGGAAGATGTGCCTTTTGTCGGGATTCTCCGTCGACAGTGCCCCGACGGAAGGCGTGGCTAGAAACTTGGCTCTTCATGTAAGACAGACATCGTATTTTTCTCAGGATGCAAGAGGATGATGTACATCTTAGGCACAAAGATGCAGACAAGCAGACCAGTTGCCGAAATGATTGAAGACGAGCCAGACACCCAACAGTGTGTTTCCCGCGAATCGTCAAAGCAACTGGATAAAATGTCAGCCACGATATGACCAGCAAATAGAGCGCAAACGCAATGAATTTGCCTTCGTTGAAATTGTGTGGAAGTTTCCTGGATTTGAACGCAAAGTAAACGCAGACGAACGACATGGTGACCAAATTGCAACAAGCAGATAACGGCAGTAGCTTCCCGCAAGCGGAGACGTGATCTTACATCCGAGAAAGTAAGATGTTCTCACGGATTTGTCTATTTCTGGGTGCGGAGGATCCAAAAGAAACCAGATAATCAGAACAAAAACATCCAAGCCCAAAATACCGACAATGATAAGAATATGTTTGTGCTTCTCTATGAAACCGGCTTTGGTGAGTGCAGATCGCGGAACGCGATGCTCAAACAAATGCACAACACGCTTTTGTCTTGACCCCAAGGACAACGACAGCAATGGTGTAAAAGATGTAAAACCACGCTTCTGATACTGGGCAGATGATAGCGTTGGGTTCTGCTAAGTTTATCAGGGCCCACAGATAGGTCATGGCAATGCTAAAGAGAAATAGGTAACTGAGTTCTCGATTGGAGGCTTTCACAATTGGTGTGTTGTTTTTCCATATGAACACACCACCAACAAGTACTGTAACGAGCACACCCAAGCAGGCAATGAAGGTAATAATTATCCCTACGGGGTCGTCCCAGTGAATGCGCTCCAGGGTACTGGGAGGCATTTTGTGCGTTCCTCGTTTGAGATGTGATCCAAGGGACATTTAGTGCAATTCATGGCCCCATAGACGCTGGAAACTGTGTCCTGAGAACATTTGATGCATTGCCAACAACAGTTTATCTCTTCTGTCTGTCGGTATCCCGGCTTACACGTCTCACTGCAAACCGATCGCGGGATTCTACCCGTTACCCCGTCGTTCCAAACAATGGCACTTGAGTTGAAGTTGAGCCTCTGTGCTTCCCATTCCCTACCGTCTCTACGCTGGCCTCCGGTGTCTTTATCCACTCGGTAGTTTATGATACTATAAGTAGCTAGGGAGTCGCCGTTTTTATCAAAAAAGACGTTCGACGTTTCAGTCGTGAAGTTGACTTTCTTCAAATATTCCAAGACATCTTTAGGCTCCACGTAAGGTCTCGTTCGCGGGCAATGGCTCATTGGAGGGGATTTACACTTGAAAATGGCGTCTAACGCATGTGCGATTGCGTACACAGCGTTGATAACATAGGTAGTTTTACTGTCATACAGGCTCTTATCAAAAATGTCCTCCGTGACTCTCAGGCTGTCGGAGCAACGCTTCTTGCTACCGGAGGGAGGAACATTGAAACTGCAATTATATTGGTTTTGCCAAAATACCCTCCACCAAGGGTTAGACCTGTAGAGGGATGTGCGTGACAACAGATATTGCTTATATGAAGGGACTGTAAGTTCAGTAAAAACAACCCCCAACATTCCCTTGAGGACTGGCTGAAGCGTTTTCTCGTAAATAACAGCCTCGTTATTTCCCCAGGCTTGACTAGCGATCCATATTTTTCCTTTCAGGCGCTGTCTTAAAGCTTCTCTTAGCACACTGAGGGCTAAGGTGCGATCACAATACAAGACAATCACGCCCACAGTTTCCAAGAGTTTAAGCTCCTTGATAATCTTTCGAATTTTGGCTGTTTTCTCGTCATTCATGGGGAAGAAATTGTCGTAAGCGATGCAGATTCTTTCGAGTTTGGAATGTTTGCGGAAGAATTCTATCCCCGATCTACCGTAGGCATCGTCAGCGGCGATGGCAGCCACGTAAGTCCAATTAAAATATCGGGCAATATCCGACATCACTTTGGATTGAAAGCGATCCGGGGGCACGGTGCGAAAAAACGATGGATATGCACTGCTACTGAGTTCGTCGCTTGTAGCGGCATAGCTGATAAGTGGTATATCCTCAACTTCTAACAAATTGGACACCAGAATCGATGATCTCGACGTTCCAGTTCCTACAACCGCGACGACCGGGGCCAGCTGACCCGAAGGCAAAATGCTGCACTTCTCGTTTAGTTGTGGACTGCTGAATGCAAATTTGTGAACATTTACGTAATCCAAAGTGGAGTTCATAGCGCGACGATTTATGAGGTTTGTATCCGAGATATCATATCCGAGCGTAACGTTAGGCAAAAGGGTTGTGTCGTTGTTGATTTGTTCAATCGCAAAGATCATAGCTTCGGCCAAAGACATATATTTCGATCTAAATTCTCCACGTACGTGAACGGGAAACAGTCCGCCGATGACAACTTCTCCAGACTTGCTAATTTTCAGTCCTGGGACAGTGTCGCTTGTTAATGCTACCTGTTTCCAAACAAGACTCAAAATCATTGGCAGCAAAACTCCGGAGTAGAATTTATCCAAACCACGAAATATCAACATCATCAGCGTTAGAAGTTGCGTTAACACCACTATTAAGTTTTGAAACCCCTTCTGGACAGCTGGGCTAATTTTCTCCCTGTAAGATTATGGCTTGATGCCTACAAAATGAAAGCACAGCACTGATTTACCAGAGGCTGGTTACTTTTTTGTTTCCTTCTCGAAAGTGAAATTGCTTGCGGAAGTTTTGAACTTTTTGTCGTGCATGTACACACCAGACGTCAATCAAAATGAATCGGCTTAATGATTCTGTGCATCGGGCACAATCCGAAACTTCGGAACTGCTGTCAAGAGATTTCTCACAAGGACTCCAGCGTAAATAACCAGAAGGACATGATCTTTAAGCATGTAACTTGCATCTCTTTTTCTTGGAAGAAAGCGGGGATCTTAGGACACCAATTTTATGCCCAAATATTGACAAAAATAAGATCGATGTCGGAAATAGCATTGTTACTGGGTTGGCTATGGGCAAACCCAGTCGAGGTCTGCGTTTAGTTTGTTTGTTTTTTTTTTTTTCCGTGTCGGTAAAAGTCTTGCCTGTCACTCCCCTGGTAAGTGGTGTCTTTGTGTATAGAGCCTTCTGCGCGTATTTTCTTAGGATCGAGAGGGTAGTGGAACTGCGTAGATTTCTCTGGTGGACACAGTAGAATCATTGACTTTGCCTGCAATGGCGTCGAAAGTCATGCAACGCGAATGGCGTTTTAGTGGATCCTTAAACAAAATATACCCTTATGGAGCTCAATAATGGAAAGTCAGTTGGATAAACTAGGCATGAATCTCAAAAGCGACGAGTACTGGACTTCGACAACAATCTATCGCCCGTCGAAATCAAAGTGAGCAGTATTTACCTGAAGTACATGGTAATTTGACACAATTGAGTTTCTTGTCTTCACGCACGTAATGAAATAGGAAGAGGTTTTCGCCTCTAAGAGCAAATATGTTGTTTGTTTCAATAAAATTTTCGCTGGAAAAGGATTCTGTGGTATTTTCTGCCTTTGTGAATTATAATATCATGTTGTGTATTGCATTTTCGAGCTTAAGGTTGAAATGTGATATGGGAGAAGTTTTTTAGTAATGCTCTGTAAGCAGGAAGGGTTCACAGGCCTGTTGGAAGCGTGCTTGAGTTTCAACAAAATGAGCCCCAAAATCAGTGAAAACTTGTGACGCACATGAATAATAAAGTAGCTGCTATTTCCAAAATGATGGAATTACCTGGTGATAAATAACGTCGTACGCGTCTTGGAGAGTAAATTTTGACTTTGCATAAACAAGAGTTGGGCGATTGTGATCTTTGTTTTGACTTCGCTCATTTCATTGTCAAACTTTATAACACTTGACAGAAAAAGAAACTTACAAAAACCCGGTATCTTGCCATCATTTGACACAGATGCTTCACTGTTTGGCGAGTAAACATGCCGCGGTAACTTAATCACGGCGCCCGCTGAATTCCGGCCATGTCACTTTCGATTTTGCAATTTACTTGAACGTAGCAAAAATCTCCCAAAATGTTTGTCGCTGATCGTAACTTTTTATATTCTATATTCACGGTTCAAAATTAATGTTGTTTTCATGTCGTAAATATTTTATTCTCGATCGACCGTCCGGGAAACTTCCCTCTGCTCTTTCTGAAACTGTGTATCAATCGTTATTTGCTTTTTCATCAATATTTGTTTTGCATAAAGCAAGCTAACAGAATCTGTACCTTGCTGAGTTCGCATTTGTTAGCGTTAATAGTACTTTCGGTCAGATGTTTCTGTTTTTTAAGAGGGGTTTATTGTTTTGGTCTCCCATCCTAACACTAACCCCGCGAAACAGGGCTTGACTTCAGTGAGCTTCGGTATTACAAAGCTGTCAGATGCTCAGAGGGCACGCTTAAACTTGTGGTGAAAAGAAGTTTATCAACATGTCAGCCCAGAAGCCAGTGTTTCTCACTTCCCATTTATTTTCTTCAATCTTTCTGGGTTCAGTACTTTGCTAGTAACCACATGTCTTCTCGGACTATTTACCCAAGACTTCTACCATGGCACTACAATGATAGACAATACCAAAACAATATCGTGCACTGTTAGAGCTACATATTACGCAAGGACAGGTCTGTTTCGTCGTACGAACGTGTGAGGACCTGTGAGCCAAAGGGCCTCGTCTGGTATGACTTTTTAATGACCGCCCAACTTGAAAAAAATTGTCTGGAACGGTGCACGTACCACAGGCAACTCAGTGTACCCTAACGGAGGGTCTAGTTTTTATTAAGTCAGGATTGATTGACAAGTCGGTTCTAGAATTACAGGGTATCGTTTTTGCTATTGTAACCGTAGAGCTTAAGTTTTCTTTTTTTATATATCTCTATTGATTCGGAACTCAACTCGGTACTGCGAACTGTGACGTGAGATGTTCTTTGTGATTAAAAGTGATTCAAATATACAGTGAGATTTGTCGTGGATTACTATCATTACAAACGGGTACATTCGCGACAAAGTGGCACCTCCGACGGGACTGACAGCAAAAGAAATTATTAGTACTTGAGTATTCCGTGTGAATATGGATGCAGCATTATCCACGTTGGATACGAAACTTATCCAGCTTTAATTTGCGAGGGAAAGAACCGAGGAGACAATCCAAAGCAAGCGTTGTGACAAAATCGAAAGACAAATCAAGGCGTTAAAGGAATTGTCGGGTGAGGTTGACCAGCTGAGAAGAACCATAGAAGGGATGAAGATAGCCGACAAGGAGAGCGCCGAGGAAGTAAAGAAATGGAATGATCAAATCGAGGAAAAGATAACCGAGGCAGATGACAACGTTTTAAGGTTAGAGGAATGGCTCAAAAAGGCCAAGAGAGAGGAGAATCAGAAGATCCGAGAAGAAGAGCTTGATTACGAACGACACCTTTTCGAAACGCGTCTAAAATTTCAAACCGAGTTGAATGCAGTCAAATCGAACAAAGCTGAGGGAAGTGAATCCGCGAACAACAGTGGTGACCCAGTGACTGGGTTGGAAGCAAAATTGCCGAAGTTAGTGATTACCAAATTCAGCGGCACGTTCCAAGATTGGCCACGATTCTGGGGGCAATTCAGTGAAGCGATTGACAAGTCAAGTATTGCTAGCGTTACCAAGTTTTCCTATTTAAGAGAACTGTTGGCTCCGAAACTGAGAATGTCCATAGAAGCTCTTCCATTTTCTGCTGAGGGATACAATCGTGCTGTTGCTATCTTAAAGGATACGTATGGGAAAGACTCAGAAATCGTGAAGGCCTACAAATTATAAAGAAATTGTGGAGCTGCCAGTTATTTCCGGTGTACATCTGAAAGCGATCCATCAGTTTCATGAGCGATTAGCATATTGTGTACAATCGTTGCAAA
>NC_090871.1:15068058-15070558 GCF_036669935.1 Montipora foliosa
TTCAACCGAACAAGGACGGACTTCTGGAGTGCCGCGGGCGTATCCAAGGAAAGTACCCAATATATCTGAAAGAAGACGCCACGTTTACAAGAAAGTTAGTGAGACGGGTGCACTGCGAGACCCTGCACGGGGGAGTAGAAATAACAATGGCGGCAATCAGGGAAAAGTTCTGGGTCCCAAGATTAAGGCGTCTTGTGAAGAAAGTGACTAAGAATTGCTGGAGATGTAAGCGGTTTCAGGCGACAGCAATAGCAGCACCCCCTCCAGGTCCCTTGCCGACCAATAGGACAGAAGGAACCACAGCATTCGAAGTTGCAGGCGTGGATTTCGCAGGCCCCATTCGCTATCGTAAAGGGAGTAACCGAGAAGGAAAGGCCTACATCGCCCTGTTTGCCTGCAGTTTAACGCGAGGTGTCCATCTTGAGCTGTTACCAAGCCTAGAACGGGGACGTTCCTTCCATGCCTGAAACGGTTCATCGCAAGAAGGGGCCGACCGAAGATACTGTACTCGGATAATGGAGGAACGTTCGTCAAAGCAGCGAAGTGGCTTAAAAGGGTTCAACGAGATGAAGAAATGCAAGGGTTCCTCGAGCGACAAGAGATCCAGTGGCACTTTAACCTTGCCAGAGCACCATGGTGGGGAGGGCAATTTGAGCGACTTATCGGTGTTGTCAAGCGCGCCTTCAACAAGACCATCGGAGCAACAACGTTGACTTGGGATGAGCTTAGTGATGTCTTACTTGATGTGGAAGTCCAAATTAATCGCCGACCACTGAGTTATGTCGATGATGACGTTCAGCTGCCAATCCTTACCCCATCAGCGTTCCTGTTTCAGCGTTCAAACTTGTTACCAGAGCAAGAACCTTGAAGAGAAGAAAATGTGGACTTGAGGAGACGTGAGAAATACCTCAGGTCTTGTAAAGATCAGTTATTGCGTCGTTGGACAAGGGAGTATTTGTCGGCTCTCCGCGAGAGACATAATCTAAACCACAAGCACAAGAACTTCGAGGTAGCAGTAGGAGATGTCGTCCTTATCAAAGCGGAAGATAAGAATCGAAACAAGTGGCCGATGGGCGTCGTACAGCAAATCTACCCGGGTCGTGATGGGGTGGTTCGTGCGGTACAAGTTCACACAGCAACCGGGAAACTGGAGAGACCAATCCAACATCTCTATCCTATGGAGCTGAGTTGTGATAGGTCAGAGCCTCCTGAACTCAACTCATTGGCTGAAGATTTCCGACCTGGTCGTCAAGCAGCAGCCGTTGCAGCAGAGAACATCAGGGCTATCGCCCTGCATGAGCAAGTTTGATGATTCTTTATTAGCCTAAGGACATTATGGACGAGAACATTCCTTTCACAATTTCCGTTAATGTTTTCAACATAATTCAGTTTTAGTGATTCAATAACATATACCTCCTCCGAAGCTATATGGGGGAGAGTGTCGGAAATAGCGTTGTTTTTATTAAGTCAGGATTGATTGACAAGTCGGTTCTAGAATTACAGGGTATCGTTTTTGCTATTGTAACCGTAGAGCTTAAGTTTTCTTTTTTTACATATCTCTATTGATTCGAAACTCAACTCGGTACTGCGAACTGTGACGTGAGATTTTCTTCGTGATTAAAAGTGATTCAAATATACAGTGAGATTTGTCGTGGATTACTATCATTACAAACGGGGGCATTCGCGACACGATGCTCCACGCGTGTGAAAATGCACGAGATCCAAATAAGGAAAATTCTTAACCTTAAAAAAGCCCTAGCTCTGAACCAGAGTTAATGACTTCTGAAATAACCTAATGGATTGGACTGACGGCGTCTTTTTGCTGTTTAAAAAAAATTTTGAATTGCGTCATGGAGCGATGATAACCATACTTGTCGTTTGGAAGCTTGTGAACAACCGGATAACGATCTAAAGTGCTGATAAGGACATTTGTAATACATTAATTTTGTTGCTTTCGTTATTTTTGCTATAACTTTTATTTTCATGACCACACATTGAGTCATGCCAACCTTATGTGCTGATCAGTGGGATTCGGAGTTTCATCTTGATGAGTATTGCCACGAGGAATTGTATTTTTGGAAAAACAATATTGAGAAGATCAATATATATAGTAGAGACTGTTTCGTTAGTAAGTGCCATAGATGGAAAGGAAATAGAGGAACTTCAATTCTTCCAGCGCTGAAGCACTAATTGGCGACAATGAAAACTGAAATCAACAAATTAACGCAAATCAAATCAAATGTTGGTTTTTGAGGAGACGGGAAAACCGGAGAACCAGAGAAAAATCTCTCTTTCGTGTATTCTCTTGCCAGCGCCATCGCATGCGGTTCTGTTATTGGTTTTAATAAAATGCTGACTATGTATGCCTTAAAATGTGGAAAGACTGTTAAAGATTGCAGGGAACTGAACGTAATTGAATTATCTTTACAATTCTTTGCCCCGGTGCTCGACGGGTCTCACGTCAAATGGTTTACGGATAATCAGGCCGCTGCTAAATTGT
>NC_090871.1:15073058-15095558 GCF_036669935.1 Montipora foliosa
ACCTAGCCCTCTTTTTACATATTTGGAACTCCTGATATCTTCTGTAGAGAGTTCTTCGACTTATAAGCAAAGTTTGCACAATTTCCTCCATACTACGACCGACTGAAATTAAAAACTCTGCCTGTAATGATCAGGATTTATGAAAATGAAAGATTTTTCCTTACTACCAGAACGTATGCATTCCCGTGTAAGAGCTTCTGTTGGCTGTGCCAGGTTCGTTACTTCCATGGTAAATAATTTGTGCTCTCATCGACACAACTAGAGAATTTCTCCAGACGTCCGGTCCCCGTAATTGTTTCGTTGTAAACAATATCTTGTATGATACAATTTTGAAGGCTATGAACGGTTCGCAAAACATAACCAGCATCTTGCGTTCCTTCGTGAGCAGCACATCGCTGCAAAAGAGAATCAATTGCTTCCAGAAAAGGCCAAATTTCTTCCTACATTTTGTGTAATTCGGATTGATCAGCAAGTCGTCTAGTTCTTTCTCGAGATTTGATTGGTTACTAAAATTGCTAGTCGATAATCAATGGATATTAGCACTAGCGAAAAAAACGAAAACCTAGCAGGAACGATTTGTGGCTTAACAGCTGCGATTGAAATGGCTTAACGATTTGTGGCTTAACAGTTGCGATTGAAGTTGATCGTGACTCTTTGTACTTTAACGGTGACGATTTTTGCCTAGCAGTTACGATTACAATTTGACTTCAAATTTGTATTTTTGCAGTTACGATCACAGTTTATCACCAACGATTAGTAATTTTGCACTAACGCGATTGTGGTTTAATTAACACCAACGATTAGTAATTCTGCACTAACGATTGTGGTTTAACACTAACAATTAGTAGTTCTGCACTAAAAAATGTAGATTTACACCGGCCATTTGTAATTTTGGCACAAATGGCTCTCTATACATGTAACAGCACACGAATCACAATCCGACAGCTGCACTGAGTTGTCAGTTTTACGGAAAAAGTATATTTGTATGCGTTTTGTCTTTCCTATTATCATACCATGTTAATAAAAAGATGTTGAGAGTCATTAAAACACAACATTTAAAGAGCGCTTTTTTGTCAAATTTTAATTTGGCTTCGCAAGTGGACACAACTGTGGATAAAGGGGTTTCGCTTCTAAAGACATTGTGAGGAGGGGTCGGTGGGGAAGTGATTACAGAAATAGAGGATTTTGTCTTCGAGTGCTGATAGTATCTCTCACGAGTGAGCGCAGCAGCGATAAAATTAGTATCCCCAAGCGGCCATGTAATGTTCTGTTTATTATATACAGGGTCGGCCAGTATACCCGAAAAAATTTCGCCAAAATACCCAAATATACCCAAAATTCATCCAAATATACCCAAAATTAATGGAAGCATTGTATTCTGTATACCTTCATGAAATTCAATGAAAGTGATATAGCGAATACCCGTATTTAAGCTGCAATATACCCTACACCCGATTGAAAAAGCCCCTGTATACCGTATACCCAAAAACCCTGACCGACCCTGTATATAGATATTGATGAAATGCCGCAGATTAAAAACAACTTGTTTTATTTGTGTTCGAATTGGCGCCGGTAAAAGTGGTCACTGACAACACCGAAAGATAATGAAAGTTATAAAAACAAATCATGAGAATGTCAAATTGTGCAATAAAAATGTAAATTTAGTCGAGAGGAATTATATTTCATCATAAACAGAATTTTAGTTTCTAAAGAAACTGACGCTCGAAACGTCAGCTTTCCAAATCTTTCACGGTGGTTATTCGACTTTTATCAACTCGTTTGATAAAATAAGTTTCTGTTTCAATCTCCCACCGACGCAGCACCACAGTTTCTTTAGAAACTAATTTTTTTTATATACATTTCATCATAAAATGGGTTTATCAACTGACGTACTGAGTTGATGTGCTAAATTCACTAACGTAAAATAATTTGAGAGGTGACATTTCGAGCGGTCGTCCTTCGCTCCGTCTAAGGCCAACGCTCACAAAGGCGAGGCTAACGCTCGAAATGTCAGCTTTCAAATTGCTTTTCGGGGAGTGACCAATTTACCACATCGACACAGTTGAAAACCCCATTTCTGTGTGGACACAACTGTGACAAGTGAAACGAATTTTCCGTTTCTAAGTAAATTTTGTCGTTTTCCTCGACAAAACGTCTGTCTGCTGTGGTGAGGTGATAGGTTGTACACGGTTTGTTTAATAAAGTTATATACTTTTGAAATTTCCATTCAAAATGAAACAAGAACGACAACTTAAAAAATATATTTGTCCTTTCCTATGTTTCCTTTTTTGACAAAAGACGACAACGTTAGTGCCCAGCTCATTCGGTTTTTGTCTTTTCCTGTTGTTCCCGTTTTCTTGGAAAAAAATTATGCAACGATGTTCAGTCCATACTGTATTCCGCTTGTACTAAAACGGAACAAAGACAAACGCAAGTGCTTAATTTTACTGTGGTTTGCCCCAAAACACGCGGAAATATCTACTATGCACGCGAAAATCGGGACGTTCTCTGGATTCAAGAGAGAAAGAGTATTATATTTATGGTATTTTTCAGATAAAAGAAAAAGTCTTCTTCAAGACAACAAGGAAATGTTTGACCCGCAGGCATGCTTGATAAAATACTTATTGTGCGCAGATGACGAGCAATAATCAACGTGTTCCTTGTTTTGTGATTTCAGACTCATACGATAAGGTGATTAGAAAAAAAGGGAATGTTTGCTCTAGAAGAGATTTGAGGACGCTTGTCCTGTAAATTTTCATTGGTGACTCGACGATACTAAAACGAAATCCGAGTGCAGGACTGGCGAACGAACGATTTTCCAATTACTGGCAAAAATTTTTAAATTTTCTGCGGTTGGTACAGGCTCGGAAAAACTCTTTTCGTTTCGTCGTTGTTCTGCCCTTGCGCCGCGCAAGCTAGCATGGCAACCGAGTTGTAGGCTTTTGTATATTATGCTTTTGTTTCCCCACTAAAATGCTCCACCTTAATGCTCCAGTTCTGCCACTAAAATGCTCGTTCTCTCCCCACTAAAATGCTCGGATAATGCTCATTATACCAACGGTTTTTTAATTAATTTCAACATTTTTAACATGGTGTTAACTGTTAACACTTAAAAAAACGTACGCCTTGTCAGGATTGTTACTTTTTTAGCTGATTGATCTGACATCGACAACACAGACCGAACGCGGGATGCACACTACCTGGGTCACAGCCACGGCTCAAGGAGTCACAAAGAAAACAAACATGGCTGCTTAGACTCTTGAAACGTAAAACCGCTGACTTGCCCTCAGTCTCCACTCAGCTCTATCAGAGTGGCATTTACCGTTTTTTTTTTTTGTGAATTTCGGTTTTAATCTTCATTTTCTCTTAGAAAAATAATTTTTTTTTAGTTTCTCGAAAAAAAAAAATTCCCGGGAAAATGCCACTAAAATGCTCGAATAATGCTCAATGCTTTTGCCTCACTAAAATGCTCGAAAAAATGCCTGCATAAGTACAAAAGCCTACCGAGTTGGTGGTTATTTGAGGGTCTCAATGGGGTTAAGCGTGTGGCGTGAAACGTCCAAAACATTAACCGTGTGTCGTGAAAAAGGGAAAAAATAGACCGTGTGTCGTGAATTATTTTGTCCAGATAACCGTGTCGTTTGTAGCTTTTCCTAAGCTCTGAACAATTATTTGATGTAAAAATTAAGCGTGCACCGTGAAATCGCGAAATTTTTAACCGTGTACCGTGTTTGCTACACCCCCATTGAGACCCTCTTATTTGGAATGAGGTCTTTGTGGATAAACGAAAAATTAAAATAGTTTTTGATCACGAGAAAAAGATTGATATAATACATAACTTAGAACCTACATTAATATTAACGTTTCTGAGTTCAGTAAAAATGTAGGGTTTTTCAAAGTTATCGGCCAACGTATTCCCTAGGTAAGTTCAAAAATACACTGGAAATAAAAGTTAAGTAAAGAAGAGCAGCGCCAATCTCCAGGAAGTATTTCCCCAAATCCAAGAGAAGGACACCTATGGTTCATCGGTGATGATATTTAGGGAGCAGCCAAAAACCGGAAAGGAACACATAAGTTGGGATCGAAGCCACTTTATTTTGGTTTACGAAATAGTTGTGACAATTCATAGTGGTACTGAGACCCGAGTCTTGCACTGCGAGAGGATTGCGACAAATGTTCTAGTAAGAGCACACGAAAATCCATCCGGAACATTTTAACCGGGAATCTTTTATACAGAGGGAGCAAAAAGGAATTAGTTTTCTATTTACCACCCAACTCAAATTTCCAACAACTTTGATTGAATTATTTTGGGAAGCGCCCCCAAAATTTGGGAGATTATCAGCACAGCCGCAGTTTCTCATTGACTTTTAACTTCTCTCGTGCTCCTAATGAAGAGTTTATTCAATACAGCCAAATATTGATCCTGAAAGCCGACAAGTCATGGGAAAATATCGAGGAATCGAACTTTGCTCACCAAACACCAATTTCAAAGAAGATCAGATGAAAACGATAATAAAGACAAACGAAATAAATGACATATTCCATGGTCTAGTAATGGTTGTCTTGGAAATAAAATATCATCCTATCTGTTAATAAAATACAAAGATAATAAAACAAAATTCAACTCTCAGTTTGCGGAATATTCCTTACTTTATTCAATTATCAATAGGAAAATTTAGATTTGCGTTTCTAGACAAACGGCAATAAAAATCATGAAAACGTTTTTAACTGACAAAATTTTCTATTTCGAGAACACGTTAGCTGTGGCCGATGGAAAGATAAAGATGTCAGCTTACACTAATAACAAAAGGTACAAAATTCGAAAAATTGATTGATTTTAGGCAAAACGCAAATTTCTGTTAGGTGACCATTTGCTGTTTGCCGAACAAGTTGATCGCAGTGTCACTAACTGAAGCTCCGTTTTTGACCACAGTACTATTAGAACGTTTTAAGATCTACGACGTCCCGTCAAAATGTAATTTGAACAACGCTTAGTCTTCCGCTATTATTCCGTCCCTTTTACGTCGTACAACATGAACGAAGTATTCCAAAAATAAATTGAGCACGAGTGATTTCTGGGTAAAAATAGAAAAGAAAAAGTTTCCATTTGTATGCTCTCGTTGTCGTCAAAACCTCAAATTTTCGGGAGGTGAAGAAGAATAACGGAAATTCTTTTGTCGGAATAATGGCATAATCCCATTTTGTTGGGCGGAACAACGACTTCCTTTGGAAAGGAATAATCCGCGGTTTGTCGATTTTGGAACAATGGAATAACAAAATTTTCGAGAAGGCATATCGGAATAATTCACACCCAATTATTCCTGTTCACCCCGCTAAAATTTGGTGATTTCACGTCGTTGTTATCTGGAGTACAACATGCCTTAACACCAAATGTGCTAAAATTCGTGCCGCACAACTATTTTTCCTCTTTCGGCAAATCATATTACTGTTTGTGGCGTTTTTGTCGACGTCGCTGTAGTGTTGTAAATCTTAAAGTCCATCGATCTCTGCTATTAATGACAAAGGCCATGGTTCTGTTTGTTTCAAACGAGAACAGTGTGATGCCTTCCCCTTCACAAAGGGCCTTTAGGTCCCGAAACATTATCGGCGGGACTTTCGAGAAACGGGACATAGGGGTAAAACGGTTAAAATTGTTACAATACCGGAAGACGGAGAAAAAGAAGAAAGCCTTTAATTTAACACCATAAGTCTTGAAGCTTATACGTTTGTGGGGTCGACTGGTTGACTGACTAATTGCCAAGTGTGGTGGAATTGTATTCGGGACTCGGGCTTCGGGATTCAGGGAACACCGAAGAATAATCAAGACGGTGGTCGGGACGGGATTAGAAGACGGGGCATACGCATGGAGAACCAATTTCGTCGTCTTGCCTAGTGCCCTTTTTATTTTAAAGAAAGGTTGCTATCGAGTAAACCAAAAAATTATAAATAGGTGATAACCTTATTACTGTCTTGAATTTCACCGGTGCGTGAGAGTTTTGGGGATTCTTGGTACCTCGGAGTACTCACTGTGGTTGCGGATAACGCTGATCCTTGCTGGGAATAGCTGCTCTCCGGAAGATGTGACTTTTGTCGGGATTCTCCGTCGACAGTGCTCCGACGGAAGGTGTGGTTAGAAATTTGGCTCTTCATGTAAGACATCGTATTTTTCTCAGGATGCAAGAGGATGATGTACATCTTAGGCACAAAGATACACACAAGCAGACCAGTTGCCGAAATGATTGAAGACGAGCCAGACACCACAACAGTGTATTTCCCGCGAATCGTCAAAGCAACTGGATAGAATGTCAGCCACGATATGACCAGCACATAGAGCGCAAACGCAATGAATTTGCCTTCGTTGAAATTGTGTGGAAGTTTCCTGGATTTGAACGCAAAGTAAACGCAGACGAACGACATGGTGACCAAAATTGCAACAAGCAGATAACGGCAGAAGCTTCCCGCAAGCGTAGACGTGATCTTACATCCGAGAAAGTAAGATGTTCTCACGGATTTGTCTATTTCTGGGTGCGGAGGATCCAAAAGAAACCAGATAATGAGAACAAAAACATCCAATCCCACCATACCGACAATGATAAGAATATGTTTGTGCTTCTCTATGAAACCGGCTTTGGTGAGTGCAGATCGCGGAACGCGATGCTCAAACAAATGCACAACTCGCTTTGTCTTGACCCCAAGGACAACGACAGCAATGGTGTAAAAGATGTAAAGCCACGCTTCTGATACTGGGCAGATGATAGCATTGGGTTCTGCTAAGTTTATCAGGGCCCACAGATAGGTCATGGCAATGCTAAAGAGAAATAGGTAACTGAGTTCTCGATTGGAGGCTTTCACAATTGGTGTGTTGTTTTTCCATATGAACACACCACCAACAAGTACTGTAACGAGCACACCCAAGCAGGCAATGAAGGTAATAATTATCCCTACGGGGTCGTCCCAGTGAATGCGCTCCAGGGGTACTGGGAGGCATTTTGTGCGTTCCTCGTTTGAGATGTGATCCAAGGGACATTTAGTGCAATTCATGGCCCCATAGACGCTGGAAACTGTGTCCTGAGAACATTTGATGCATTGCCAACAACAGTTTATCTCTTCTGTCTGTCGGTATCCCGGATTACACGTCTCACTGCAAACCGATCGCGGGATTCTACCCGTTACCCCGTCATTCCAAACAATGGCACTTGAGTTGAAGTTGAGCCTCTGTGCTTCCCAATTCCCTACCGTCTCTACGCGGCCTCCGGTGTCTTTATCCACTCGGTAGTTTATGATACTATAAGTAGCTAGGGAGTCGCCGTTTTTATCAAAAAAGACGTTCGACCTTTCAGTCGTGAAGTTGACTTTCTTCAAATATTCCAAGACATTTTTAGGCTCAACGTAAGGTGTCGTTCGCGGGCAATGGCTCATTGGAGGGGATTTACATTTGAAAATGGCGTCTAACGCATGTGCGATTGCGTACACAGCGTTGATAACATAGGTAGTTTTACTGTCATACAGGCTCTTATCAAAAATGTCCTCCGTGACTCTCAGGCTGTCGGAGCAACGCTTCTTGCTACCGGAGGGAGGAACATTGAAACTGCAATTATATTGGTTTTGCCAAAATACCCTCCACCAAGGGTTAGACCTGTAGAGGGATGTGCGTGACAACAGATATTGCTTATATGAAGGGACTGTAAGTTCAGTAAAAACAACCCCCAACATTCCCTTGAGGACTGGCTGAAGCGTTTTCTCGTAAATAACAGCCTCGTTATTTCCCCAGGCTTGACTAGCGATCCATATTTTTCCTTTCAGGCGCTGTCTTAAAGCTTCTCTTAGCACACTGAGGGCTAAGGTGCGATCACAATACAAGACAATCACGCCCACAGTTTCCAAGAGTTTAAGCTCCTTGATAATCTTTCGAATTTTGGCTGTTTTCTCGTCATTCATGGGGAAGAAATTGTCGTAAGCGATGCAGATTCTTTCGAGTTTGGAATGTTTGCGGAAGAATTCTATCCCCGATCTACCGTAGGCATCGTCAGCGGCGATGGCAGCCACGTAAGTCCAATTAAAATATCGGGCAATATCCGACATCACTTTGGATTGAAAGCGATCCGGGGGCACGGTGCGAAAAAACGATGGATATGCACTGCTACTGAGTTCGTCGCTTGTAGCGGCATAGCTGATAAGTGGTATATCCTCAACTTCTAACAAATTGGACACCAGAATCGATGATCTCGACGTTCCAGTTCCTACAACCGCGACGACCGGGGCCAGCTGACCCGAAGGCAAAATGCTGCACTTCTCGTTTAGTTGTGGACTGCTGAATGCAAATTTGTGAACATTTACGTAATCCAAAGTGGAGTTCATAGCGCGACGATTTATGAGGTTTGTATCCGAGATATCATATCCGAGCGTAACGTTAGGCAAAAGGGTTGTGTCGTTGTTGATTTGTTCAATCGCAAAGATCATAGCTTCGGCCAAAGACATATATTTCGATCTAAATTCTCCACGTACGTGAACGGGAAACAGTCCGCCGATGACAACTTCTCCAGACTTGCTAATTTTCAGTCCTGGGACAGTGTCGCTTGTTAATGCTACCTGTTTCCAAACAAGACTCAAAATCATTGGC
Organism: Montipora foliosa; assembly: GCF_036669935.1. Lineage (NCBI taxonomy): Eukaryota > Metazoa > Cnidaria > Anthozoa > Scleractinia > Acroporidae > Montipora > Montipora foliosa. Next base: position 15,081,679 of record NC_090871.1, read on the forward strand.
AGCAAAACTCCGGAGTAGAATTTATCCAAACCACGAAATATCAACATCATCAGCGTTAGAAGTTGCGTTAACACCACTATTAAGTTTTGAAACCCCTTCTGGACAGCTGGGCTAATTTTCTCCCTGTAAGATTATGGCTTGATGCCTACAAAATGAAAGCACAGCACTGATTTACCAGAGGCTGGTTACTTTTTTGTTTCCTTCTCGAAAGTGAAATTGCTTGCGGAAGTTTTGAACTTTTTGTCGTGCATGTACACACCAGACGTCAATCAAAATGAATCGGCTTAATGATTCTGTGCATCGGGCACAATCCGAAACTTCGGAAGGTACGAACTGCTGTCAAGAGATTTCTCACAAGGACTCCAGCGTAAATAACCAGAAGGACATGATCTTGAAGCATGTAACTTGCATCTCTTTTTCTTGGAACAAAGCGGGGGATCTTAGGACACCAATTTTATGCCCAAATATTGACAAAAGGAAGATCGATGTCGGAAATAGCGTTGTTACTGGGTTGCCTATGGGCAAACCCAGTCGAGGTCTGCGTTTAGTTTGTTTGTTTTTTTTTTTCCGTGTCGGTAAAAGTCTTGCCTGTCACTCCCCTGGTAAGTAGTGTCTTTGTGTATAGAGCCTTCTGCGCGTATTTTCTTAGGATCGAGAGGGTAGTGGAACTGCGTAGATTTCTCTGGTGGACACAGTAGAATCATTAACTTTGCCTGCAATGGCGTCGAAAGTCATGCAACGCGAATGGCGTTTTAGTGGATCCTTAAACAAAATATACCCTTATGGAGCTCAATAATGGAAAGTCAGTTGGATAAACTAGGCATGAATCTCAAAAGCGACGAGTACCGGACTTCGACAACAATCTATCGCCCGTCGAGACGAAATCAAAGTGAGCAGTATTTACCTGAAGTACATGGTAATTTGACACAATTGAGTTTCTTGTCTTCACGCACGCAATGAAATAGGAAGAGGTTTTCGCCTCTAAGAGCAAATATGTTGTTTGTTTCAATAAAATTTTCGCTGGAAAAGGATTCTGTGGTATTTTCTGCCTTTGTGAATTATAATATCATGTTGTGTATTGCATTTTCGAGCTTAAGGTTGAAATGTGATATGGGAGAAGTTTTTTAGTAATGCTCTGTAAGCAGGAAGGGTTCACAGGCCTGTTGGAAGCGTGCTTGAGTTTCAACAAAATGAGCCCCAAAATCAGTGAAAACTTGTGACGCAGATGAATAATAAAGTAGCTGCTATTTCCAAAATGATGGAATTACCTGGTGATAAATAACGTCGTACGCGTCTTGGAGAGTAAATTTTGACTTTGCATAAACAAGAGTTGGGCGATTGTGATCTTTGTTTTGACTTCGCTCGTTTCATTGTCAACCTTTATAACACTTGACAGAAAAAGAAACTTACAAAAACCCGGTATCTTGCCATCATTTGACACAGATGCTTCACTGTTTGGCGAGTAAACATGCCGCGGTAACTTAATCACGGCGCCCGCTGAATTCCGGCCATGTCACTTTCGATTTTGCAATTTACTTGAACGTAGCAAAAATCTCCCAAAATGTTTGTCGCTGATCGTAACTTTTTATATTCTATATTCACGGTTCAAAATTAATGTTGTTTTCATGTCGTAAATATTTTATTCTCGATCGACCGTCCGGGAAACTTCCCTCTGCTCTTTCTGAAAACTGTGTATCAATCGTTATTTGCTTTTTCATCAATATTTGTTTTGCATAAAGCAAGCTAACAGAATCTGTACCTTGCTAAGTTCGCATTTGTTAGCGTTAATAGTATTTTCGGTCAGATGTTTCTGTTTTTTAAGAGGGGTGTGTTGTTTTGGTCTCCCATCCTAACACTAACCCTGCGAAACTGGGCTTGACTTCAGTGAACTTCGGTATTACAAAGCTGTCAGATGCTCAGAGGGCACGCTTAAACTTGTGGTGAAAAGAAGTTTATCAACATGTCAGCCCAGAAGCCAGTGTTTCTCACTTCCCATTTATTTTCTTCAATCTTTCTGGGTTCAGTACTTTGGTAGTAACCACATGTCTTCTCGGACTATTTACCCAAGACTTCTACCATGGCACTACAATGATAGACAATACCAAAACAATATCGTGCACTGTTAGAGCTACATATTACGCAAGGTCAGGTCTGTTTCGTCGTACGAACGTGTGAGGACCTGTGAGCCAAAGGGCCTCGTCTGGTATGACTTTTTAATGACCGCCCAACTTGAAAAAAATTGTCTGGAACGGTGCACGTACCACAGGCAACTAAGTGTACCCTAACGGAGGGTCTAGTTTTTATTAAGTCAGGATTGATTGACAAGTCGGTTCTAGAATTACAGGGTATCGTTTTTGCTATTGTAACCGTAGAGCTTAAGTTTTCTTTTTTTATATATCTCTATTGATTCGAAACTCAACTCGGTACTGCGAACTGTGACGTGAGATTTTCTTCGTGATTAAAAGTGATTCAAATATACAGTGAGATTTGTCGTGGATTACTATCATTACAAACGGGGGCATTCGCGACACGATGCTCCACGCGTGTCAAAATGCACGAGATCCAAATAAGGAAAATTTTTAACCTTAAAAAAGCCCTAGCTCTGAACCAGAGTTAATGACTTCTGAAATAACCTAATGGATTGGACTGACGGCGTCTTTTTGCTGTTTAAAAAAAAATTTGAATTGCGTCATGGAGCGATGATAACCATACTTGTCGTTTGGAAGCTTGTGAACAACCGGATAACGATCTAAAGTGCTGATAAGGACATTTGTAATACATTAATTTTGTTGCTTTCGTTATTTTTGCTATAACTTTTATTTTCATGACCACACATTGAGTCATGCCAACCTTGTGTGCTGATCAGTGGGATTCGGAGTTTCATCTTGATGAGTATTGCCACGAGGAATTGTATTTTTGGAAAAACAATATTGAGAAGATCAATATATATAGTAGAGACTGTTTCGTTAGTAAGTGCCATAGTTGGAAAGGAAATAGAGGAACTTCAATTCTTCCAGCGCTGAAGCACTAATTGGCGACAATGAAAACTGGAATCAACAAATTAACGCAAATCAAATCAAATGTTGGTTTTTGAGGAGAGGGGAAAACCGGAGAACCAGAGAAAAACCTCTCTTTCGTGTATTCTCTTGCCAGGGCAATCGGTTGCGGTTCTGTTATTGGTTTTAATAAAATGCTGACTATGTATGCCATAAAATGTGGAAAGACTGTTAAAGATTGCAGTGAACTGAACGTAATTGAATTATCTTTACAATTCTTTGCCCCGGTGCTCGACGGGTCTCACGTCAAATGGTTTACGGATAATCAGGCCGCTGCTAAATTGTAGAGGTTTGCAGCATGAACCTTGAGCTACAAAGAATGACCAGAAAAATCTTAGGTATCTTCATTAAAGACATTTACCCTAGTTGTAAGTTCACCAAAATTGGATCACAGAAGTTCAGTCTCTTGTTTCAAGATTTTGTGTTGCCACAACTGAATCTGAACTGTCTCCTATTTGTCTTTTAATTAGCGATTGTTACGGACGATAAAAGGTTTGGTGAAGCCCTTTAGAATAAATATAAGCAATATAAAAATAGAACGACCTTTCGATGACTCCATGTCATCATTATCGAGTTCGAAGTACATGACAGAATCCGAATGCGTGTTTAATCGGATTCAATTCGCGCCAAACTTTTTACATAACAATTGAATACTTTAATACCCTTTCCAATTCCTTACATATTCTCACACTACTACTACTATATATACAATCAATTCTATCACGTTACGGACATTACAATTATTTCAAGATGTTTTTCTTAATAATGAAATTAGTTTGAAAATAATAATAAGTACTGAAATGGTGGCCTTAACGAACTAAAAGAGCAGCAGAAGAAGAACAGTCATCACAGCCTTTCATGCATGCAATGAAAAAAAAACTGACTTTTCCTTATGGACATTACAATATACCTTTACAAGTTATTAACCAGTTAAAATCTTCAAACATTATTCAAAACTCTGAATTTATTATAGGGAAGAATAAACAACACTCCAGACCTACTTTTATATCTGTGTTATTCTGCTGAATCGACCGTTCGGCTTGTTTAAAAATGTCTCACGAATTTGTAGCTTTGGCCCATCAGTTCTCAGTACTTCATGAGGCACAAAATGTTAGACCACCCCCTCCCCTCCCCCCCCCCCCCCCCCAACTTGGCATACATGTTTTGAAAGTTTTGGTATTTATTCTCTTGAATGAAATACAATTTACAGGGCACAGATACAACTGAAGACATCTCTCCAGAGTCTTTCAATACGTTGATTGTGACTTGATCAGAACTGTCAGCAATGTGACTGCCCCTGTTTGATGCAACATCGATATTTTCGTCCCCTTTGTCAAACCTAACAGGAGATGGCCATCCAAATCTCTCTGTAGGTTCAATGAAGCACTGACCAACAGTTGCTGCCCGATTATTATTGGAGCATTTTAGGTAAACAATGAGACGGTTGTGACCATCGATTCCGCCATGTATAACCACCATTTTCCACCGTATGAAGCAATGCAACCCATCTGGCTATATGCCAAAGCGAATTAGCATTTGGCATACCGTAAGTACGTCTTTCGACAGTATGAAGTTGTCTTACAAAGCTGTGTATCGGATCAACACGCAACAGCGACTCCCTTAATCTCTGTAGTGGAACCCGTACACCCATTCTGAGGAAATGTCCTGACAGCATTTAAAATCCACTTGTTGGATACTCTGAGATTAAGTGACGCATTACGTCGTCCAGATCACAGTCTGCCAATTGAGAGTACCTAGCCCTCTTTTTACATATTTGGAACTCCTGATATCTTCTGTAGAGAGTTCTTCGACTTATAAGCAAAGTTTACACAATTTCCTCCATACTACGACCGACTGAAATTAAAAACTCTACCTGTAATGATCAGGATTTATGAAAATGAAAGATTTTTCCTTACTACCAGAACGTATGCATTCCCGTGTAAGAGCTTCTGTTGGCTGTGCCAGGTTCGTTACTTCCATGGTAAATAATTTGTGCTCCCATCGACACAACTAGAGAATTTCTCCAGACGTCCGGTCCCCGTAATTGTTTCGTTGTAAACAATATCTTGTATGATACAATTTTGAAGGCTATGAACGGTTCGCAAAACATAACCAGCATCTTGCGTTCCTTCGTGAGCAGCACATCGCTGCAAAAGAGAATCAATTGCTTCCAGAAAAGGCCAAATTTCTTCCTACATTTTGTGTAATTCGGATTGATCAGCAAGTCGTCTAGTTCTTTCTCGAGATTTGATTGGTTACTAAAATTGCTAGTCGATAATCAATGGATATTAGCACCAGCGAAAAAAACGAAAACCTAGCAGGAACGATTTGTGGCTTAACAGCTGCGATTGAAATGGCTTAACGATTTGTGGCTTAACAGTTGCGATTGAAGTTGATCGTGACTCTTTGTACTTTAACGGTGACGATTTTTGCCTAGTAGTTACGATTGCAATTTAACATCAAAGATTTTTATTTTTGCAGTTACGATCACAGTTTAACACCGACGATTAGTAATTTTGCACTAACGCGATTGTGGTTTAATTAACACCAACGATTAGTAATTCTGCACTAACGATTGTGGTTTAACACTAACAATTAGTAGTTCTGCACTAAAAAATGTAGATTTACACCGGCCATTTGTAATTTTGGCACAAATGGCTCTCTATACATGTAACAGCACACGAATCACAATCCGACAGCTGCACTGAGTTGTCAGTTTTACGGAAAAAGTATATTTGTATGCGTTTTGTCTTTCCTATTATCATACCATGTTAATAAAAAGATGTTGAGAGTCATTAAAACACAACATTTAAAGAGCGCTTTTTTGTCAAATTTTAATTTGGCTTCGCAAGTGGACACAACTGTGGATAAAGGGGTTTCGCTTCTAAAGACATTGTGAGGAGGGGTCGGTGGGGAAGTGAATACAGAAATAGAGGATTTTGTCTTCGAGTGCTGATAGTATCTCTCACGAGTGAGCGCAGCAGCGATAAAATTAGAATCCCCAAGCGGCCATGTAATGTTCTGTTTATTATATACAGGGTCGGCCAGTATACCCGAAAAAATTTCGCCAAAATACCCAAATATACCCAAAATTCATCCAAATATACCCAAAATTAATGGAAGAATTGTATTCTGTATACCGTCATGAAATTCAAAGAAAGTAATATAGCGAATACCCGTATTTAAGCTGCAATATACCCTACACCCGATTGAAAAAGCCCCTGTATACCGTATACCCAAAAACCCTGACCGACCCTGTATATAGATATTGATGAAATGCCGCAGATTAAAAACAACTTGTTTTATTTGTGTTCGAATTGGCGCCGGTAAAAGTGGTCACTGACAACACCGAAAGATAATGAAAGTTATAAAAAACAAATCATGAGAATGTCAAATTGTGCAATAAAAATGTAAATTTAGTCGAGAGGAATTATATTTCATCATAAACAGAATTTTAGTTTCTAAAGAAACTGACGCTCGAAACGTCAGCTTTCCAAATCTTTCACGGTGGTTATTCGACTTTTATCAACTCGTTTGATAAAATAAGTTTCTGTTTCAATCTCCCACCGACGCAGCACCACAGTTTCTTTAGAAACTAATTTTTTTTTATATATTTCATCATAAAATGGGTTTATCAACTGACGTACTGAGTTGATGTGCTAAATTCACTAACGTAAAATAATTTGAGAGGTGACATTTCAAGCGGTCGTCCTTCGCTCCGTCTAAGGCCAACGCTCACAAAGGCGAGGCTAACGCTCGAAATGTCAGCTTTCAAATTGCTTTTCGGGGAGTGACCAATTTACCACATCGACACAGTTGAAAACCCCATTTCTGTGTGGACACAACTGTGACAAGTGAAACGAATTTTCCGTTTCTAAGTAAATTTTGTCGTTTTCCTCGACAAAACGTCTGTCTGCTGTGGTGAGGTGATAGGTGGTACACGGCTTGTTTAATAAAGTTATATACTTTTGAAATTTCCATTCAAAATGAAACAAGAACGACAACTTAAAAAATATATTTGTCCTTTCCTATGTTTCCTTTTTTGACAAAAGACGACAACGTTAGTGCCCAGCTCATTCGGTTTTTGTCTTTTCCTGTTGTTCCCGTTTTCTTGGTAAAAAATTATGCAACGATGTTCAGTCCATACTGTATTCCACTTGTACTGAAACGGAACAAAGACAAACGCAAGTGCTTAATTTTACTGTGGTTTGCCCCAAAACACGCGAAAATATCTACTATGCACGCGAAAATCGGGACGTTCTCTGGATTCAAGAGAGAAAGAGTATTATATTTATGGTATTTTTCAGATAAAAGAAAAAGTCTTCTTCAAGACAACAAGGAAATGTTTGACCCGCAGGCATGCTTGATAAAATACTTATTGTGCGCAGATGACGAGCAATAATCAACGTGTTCCTTGTTTTGTGATTTCAGACTCATACGATAAGGTGATTAGAAAAAAAGGGAATGTTTGCTCTAGAAGAGATTTGAGGACGCTTGTCCTGTAATTTTTCATTGGTGACTCGACGATACTAAAACGAAATCCGAGTGCAGGACTGGCGAACGAACGATTTTCCAATTACTGGCAAAAATTTTTAAATTTTCTGCGGTTGGTACAGGCTCGGAAAAAATCTTTTCGTTTCGTCGTTGTTCTGCCCTTGCGCCGCGCAAGCTAGCATGGCAACCGAGTTGTAGGCTTTTGTATATTATGCTTTTGTTTCCCCACTAAAATGCTCCACCTTAATGCTCCAGTTCTGCCACTAAAATGCTCGTTCTCTCCCAAAAAAGTCACTCAAATGCTCGGATAATGCTCATTATACCAACGGTTTTTTAATTAATTTCAACATTTTTAACATGGTGTTAACTGTTAACACTTAAAAAAACGTACGCCTTGTCAGGATTGTTACTTTTTTAGCTGATTGATCTGACATCGACAACACAGACCGAACGCGGGGTGCACACTACCTGGATCACAGCCACGGCTCAAGGAGTCACAAAGAAAACAAACATGGCTGCTTAGACTCTTGAAACGTAAAACCGCTGACTTGCCCTCAGTCTCCACTCAGCTCTATCAGAGTGGCGTTTGTCGTTTTTTTTTTTGTGAATTTCGGTTTTAATCTTCATTTTCTCTTAGAAAAATAAAAATAAAAATTCCCGGGAAAATGCCACTAAAATGCTCGAATAATGCTCAATGCTTTTGCCTCACTAAAATGCTCGAAAAAATGCCTGCATAAGTACAAAAGCCTACCGAGTTGGTGGTTATTTGAGGGTCTCAATGGGGTTAAGCGTGTGGCGTGAAACGTCCAAAAAATTAACCGCGTGTCGTGAAAAAGGGAAAAAATGTACCGTGTGTCGTGAATTATTTTGTCCAGATAACCGTGTCGTTTGTAGCTTTTCCTAAGCTCTGAACAATTATTTGATGTAAAAATTAAGCGTGCACCGTGAAATCGCGAAATTTTTAACCGTGTACCGTGTTTGCTAAACCCCCATTGAGACCCTCTTATTTGGAATGAGGTCTTTGTGGATAAACGAAAAATTAAAATAGTTTTTGATCACGAGAAAAAGATTGATATAATACATAACTTAGAACCTACATTAATATTAACGTTTCTGAGTTCAGTAAAAATGTAGGGTTTTTCAAAGTTATCGGTCAACGTATTCCCTAGGTAAGTTCAAAAATACACTGGAAATAAAAGTTAAGTAAAGAAGAGCAGCGCCAATCTCCAGGAAGTATTTCCCCAAATCCAAGAGAAGGACACCTATGGTTCATCGGTGATGATATTTAGGGAGCAGCCAAAAACCGGAAAGGAACACATAAGTTGGGATCGAAGCCACTTTATTTTGGTTTACGAAATAGTTGTGACAATTCATAGTGGTACTGAGACTCGAGTCTTGCACTGCGAGAGGATTGCGACAAATGTTCTAGTAAGAGCACACGAAAATCCATCCGGAACATTTAAACCGGGAATCTTTTATACAGAGGGAGGAAAAAGGAATTAGTTTTCTATTTACCACCCAACTCAAATTTCCAACAACTTTGATTGAATTATTTTGGGAAGCGCCCCCAAAATTTGGGAGATTATCAGCACAGCCGCAGTTTCTCATTGACTTTTAACTTCTCTCGTGCTCCTAATGAAGAGTTTATTCAATACAGCCAAATATTGATCCTGAAAGCCGACAAGTCATGGAAAAATATCGAGGAATCGAACTTTGCTTACCAAACACCAATTTCAAAGAAGATCAGATGAAAACGATAATAAAGACAAACGAAATAAATGACATATTCCATGGTCTAGTAATGGTTGTCTTGAAAATAAAATATCATCCTATCTGTTAATAAAATACAAAGATAATAAAACACAATTCAACTCTTAGTTTGCGGAATATTCATTACTTTATTCAATTATCAATAGGAAAATTTAGATTTGCGTTTCTCGACCAATGGCAATAAAAATCATGAAAACGTTTTTAACTGACAAAATTTTCTATTTCGAGAACACGTTAGCTGTGGCCGATGGAAAGATAAAGATGTCAGCTTACACTAATAACAAAAGGTACAAAATTCGAAAAATTGATTGATTTTAGGCAAAACGCAAATTTCTGTTAGGTGATCATTTGCTGTTTGCCGTACAAGTCGATCGCAGTGTCACTAACTGAAGCTCCGTTTTTGACCACAGTACTATTAGAACGTTTTAAGATCTACGACGTCCCGTCAAAATGTAATTTGAACAACGCTTAGTCTTCCGCTATTATTCCGTCCCTTTTACGTCGTACAACATAAACGAAGTATTCCAAAAATAAATTGAGCACGAGTGATTTCTGGGTAAAAATAGAAAAGAAAAAGTTTCCATTTGTATGCTCTCGTTGTCGTCAAAACCTCAAATTTTCGGGAGGTGAAGAAGAATAACGGAAATTCTTTTGTCGGAATAATGGCATAATCCCATTTTGTTGGGCGGAACAACGACTTCCTTTGGAAAGGAATAATCCGCGGTTTGTCGATTTTGGAACAATGGAATAACAAAATTTTCGAGAGGGCATATCGGAATAATTAACACCCAATTATTCCTGTTCACCCCGCTAAAATTTGGTGATTTCACGTCGTTGTTATCTGGAGTACAACATGCCTTAACACCAAATGTGCTAAAATTCGTGCCGCACAACTATTTTTCCTCTTTCGGCAAATCATATTACTGTTTGTGGCGTTTTTGTCGACGTCGCTGTTGTGTTGTAGATCTTAAAGTCCTTCGATATCTACTATTAATGACAGAGGCCATGGTTCTGTTTGTTTCAAACGAGAACAGTGTGATGCCTTCCCTGGTTCACTGACTTAATAAAAATTAAGGGCAAACAACAATCACAGTCAAAAGTTAGGTTTTACCGTGCTCTTTCCTATCAAGTCCTCTGTCAGAAACCTATCCGCATGACAATTCAGTGTCCTATATGAAAATGTCTTGTTGAAAGAGAGCCATAACCAGACTTTCGTTTGAAAGGAGAGAGCTGGGAAGAACTATCAATGTTCAGAATCTAAAGATTATTGAAGACAATGCGGCACAGACACAGCACGTTTTAACCTCAAGGGCGAGACTATTCAGGGTTCTGGTACTTCCCGTGACGAGCAAGCCTTGATTACGAATTAAATGTAAAGAAAATTCTTCCAAGAAACAGAAGAAAGCGCTTCTCAAGTCGTTATAACCTAAGCTACAAGGATAACGTCAAAAACGAAAATAGTCGCCTCGTGACAGGAAAACTGCTGACGGAGATGATTTTCCGATAGCAATTTAATGAAAGGTATTGTAAGCACTTGCAATGGTCATCGCTGTTATGAACACTTCTTTAGCTATATAGCAGCGGCCAAATAAAAGCTTGAAAAATTCAGCCTTGCACAGCACGTGTACCCACAGAGGTCATAGGTTCATGGCGCTACTTTCTGCTAAAGTAGCGCTCATAACAACGATCACCATTTTAAGTGTTATCACCCTCTTCGCAGTTGAAATATATAACATTTATGTCTTTTGTTCTTCATAAAACCCATTCCCTCCGTCCAGGGACCTGTTTCTCAAAACTAAGTCCCGAAACTTTTTGGTTGCCATAATTTCCGCAGTATATTAAAAAGGCAGAAGGTTTAGGTCGTTAATTTTCACAAACAGCTATTTCCTTAAACGGGCAGATGGCAGTTTCACAAAGGGCCTTTAGGTCCCGAAACATTATCGGCGGGACTTTCGAGAAACGGGACATAGGGTAAAACGGTTGAAATTGTTACAATACCCGAAGACGGAGATAAAAGAAGAAAGCCTTTAATTTAACACCATAAGTCTTGAAGCTTATACGTTTGTGGGGTCGACTGGTTGAGTGACTAATTGCCAAGTGTGGTGGAATTGTATTCGAGACTCGGGCTTCGGGATTCAGGGAACACCGAAGACTAATCAAGACGGTGGTCGGGACGGGATTAGAAGACTGGGCATACGCATGGAGAACCAAGTTCGTTGAGTTGCCTAGCGCCCTTATTACTTTAAAGAAAGGTTGCTATCGAGTAAATCACACTATTATAAATAGGTGATAACCTTATTACTGCCTTGAATTTCACCGGTTCGTGAGAGTTTTGGGGATTCTTGATACCTCGGAGTACTCACTGTGGTTGCGGATGTCGCTGATCCTTGTTGGGAATAGCTGCTTTCCGGAGGACGTGACCTTTGTCGGGATTGTCCCTCGACAGTGCTTCGATGAAAGGTGTGGTTAGAAATTTGGCTCTTCATGTAAAGCACCGTATTTTTCTCAGGATGCGAGAGGATGACATACATCTTAGGCACGAAGATACACACAAGCAGACCAGTTGCCGAAATGATTGACGACGAGCCAGATATCACAACAGTGTATTTCCCGCGAATCATCAAAGCAACTGGATAGAATGTCAGCCACGATATGACCAGCACGTAGAGCGCAAACGCAATGAATTTGCCTTCGTTGAAATTGTGTGGAAGTTTCCTGGATTTGAACGCAAAGTAAACGCAGACGAACGACATGGTGACCAAAATGGAAACAAGCAGATAACGGCAGAAGCTTCCCGCAAACGTAGACGTGATCTTACATCCGAGATAGTAAGATGTTCTCACGGATTTGTCTATTTCTGGGTGCGGAGGATCCAAAAGAAACCAGATAATGAGAACAAAAACATCCAAGCCCACAATACCGACAATGATAAGAATATGTTTGCGCTTCTCGATGAAACTGGCTTTGGTAAGTGCAGATCGCGGTGCGCGAGGGTCAAACACATGCACAACACGCTTTGTCTTGACCCCAAGAACAACGACAGCAATGGTGTAAAAGATGTAAAACCACGCTTCTGATATTGGGCAGATGATAGCGTTGGGTTCTGCTAAGTTTATCAGGGCCCACAGATAGGTCATGGCAATGCTAAAGAGAAATAGGTAACTGTGTTCTCGATTGGAGCTTTCACAATTGGTGTGTTGTTTTTCCATATGAACACACCACCGACAAGTGCTGTAACGAACACACCCAAGCAGGCAATTAAGGTAATAATTATCCCTACGGGGTCGTCCCAGTGAATGCGCTCCAGGGGTACTGGGAGGCATTTTGTGCGTTCTTCGTTTGAGATGTGATCCACAGGACATTTAGTGCAATTCATGGCCCCATAGACGCTCGAAACTGTGTCCTGAAAACATTTGATGCATTGCCAACAACAGTTTATCTCTTCCAACTGTCGGTATCCCGGGTTACACGTCTCACTGCAAACCGATCGCGGGATTTTACCCGTTCCTTCGTCGTTCCAAACAATGGCACTTAAGTTGAGGTTGAGCCTCTGTGCTTCCCAATTCCCTACCGTCTCTACGCGTCCTCCGGTGTCTTTATCCACTCGGTAGTTCAGGATACTATAAGTAGCTAGGGAGTCGCCGTTTTCATCAAAAAAGACGTTCGACGTTTCAGTTGTGAAATTCACTTTCTTTAAATATGTCAAGACGTCTTTAGGGTCAACGTAAGGTCTCGTTCTCGGGCAATGGCTCATTGGAGGGGATTTACACTTGAAAATGGCGTCTAACGCATGTGCGATTGCGTACACAGCGTTGATAACATAGGTAGTTTTACTGTCATACAGGCTCTTATCAAAAATGTCCTCCGTGACTCTCAGGCTGTCGGAGCAACGCTTCTTGCTACCGGAGGGAGTAACATTGAAACTGCAATTATATTGGTTTTCCCAAAATACCCTCCACCAAGGGTTAAACCTGGAGAGGGATGTGCGTGACAACAGATATTGCTTATATGAAAGGACTGTAAGTTCAGTAAAAACAACCCCCAACATTCCCTTGAGGACTGGCTGAAGCTCTTTCTTGTGGATAACAGCCTCGTTATTTCCCCAGGCTTCACTAGCAATCCATATTTTTCCTTTCAGGCCCTGTTTTAAAGCTTCTCTTAGCACAATCAGGGCTGAGGTGCTATCACAATACAAGATAATCACGCCCACATTTTCCAATAGTTTAAGCTCCTCGATAATCTTTCGAATTTTGGCCGTTTTCTCGTCATTCATGGGGAAGAAATTGTCGTAAGCGATGCAGATTCTTTCGAGTTTGGAATGTTTGCGGAAGAATTCTATCCCCGATCTACCGTAGGCATCGTCAGCGGCGATGGCAGCCACGTAAGTCCAATTAAAATATCGGGCAATATCCGACATCACTTTGGATTGAAAGCGATCCGGGGGCACGGTGCGAAAAAACGATGGATATGCACTGCTACTGAGTTCGTCGTTTGTAGCGGCATAGCTGATAAGTGGTATATCCTCAACTTCTAACAAATTGGACACCAGAATCGATGATC